>NC_079482.1:2169051-2472166 GCF_026230105.1 Diorhabda sublineata
TGAGACTATTGCAGTTTGATAATTATCAAAATTTAGTGAAACATTCCCGAAATAATAAGGCTCAAAATCAATAAAAAGTGATTAGAATTAGTACCTAGAGCAACAATTCAAAATCAAATCAACATTAAAAAGTAATTTTTCTTGTAAAACAATTTTTTTATTGCATTTTCTGTTGGATCATCCTGTATAATAAATTTTTGTCGCTATTATAAATAATTACGTCCGTGAAATTTTTCAAATAACTTTGGGTGTAATTGTGCATCTAGTATTCACGTGACATCATAAAAATTAAAATTTCCAATTACCAGTGCTGATTTATCTAGTCCGCCTCTGATCCATAAACAAATATTTACAATCTATTCGTATTATTACGTCATACTGTAACCTATGGCGCCATTTTTCATTATAGTGGTGGGAATACAGTAGATAAACAGAGGGGGGATAAAAGCTCTGATAGGCTTGATCACGGAACACTCAGAAACAGATTATGCAACACAGCAAACAGGAAATTGAGATATAAATTATTTCACCAACACTTAACTGACAAATTATTTTAAAAATTTTTAAATCCGGCTCTGATATTATAAAACAATGCTAGAAGCAATTAATACCTATATACCTGTTTTCTTTTCGAGTAAGAATGACCCATTATTTAACACTAAAAACCGCTATTGGAATTCCATTGACAATTTTTGAATATATATCTTCTTCTTTTTTATCTTATTTTATAAAAGAAATTGCTTCTACAATGCAAGCATATAATTTACAAAAACTCGTCCTCGGTCCTTCACGCTGTGTGTGAATATTAAGAATAATTAAGATCCTTTCTTTAGATAACGATTTTAGATGGATTTTTATTTAAAACTTGTAATTATTTTTTTTACTACACTGCGCAATTACTTCGGAAAACGTCGACACGTAAATAACTAAAAGCAACCAAAGTTTTTTTAAAAATTTCACCAACACGAAAAATTCTGTTATTCAAAAATACTGTTGGACCTTAGGGATCAGGTGCTGACGACGTACCAGTTAGTCGTGCAGCAAGACTCGTAGCAGATTTACGACAACTTTTAACGTTAAAACAACATTATTATCCCGAAGGAGGTTGGGGCTGGGTAGTTCTAATTTGCGCGGCATGCGTTCATATTTTGGGACATGGCATGCTCACCTCAGTCGGAATGTTTTACATGGAAATCCTTAAAAAGTTCGGATTCCACGAAAAAGGATCTGCAGGTACTTATCAACAAATAAATAAAATCTGGCAACGCCGTAACAACTATTAATAAACACGATCCTTCCTTATAGTATAAGTTTTTATTGGCGGGAATTCGTATGTATTAGTATAAAACATAGTTTTTCTCAACTTTCTACATATTTATTGTCCTAGTACAATATACAGATCCTTCTCATGTCCTCACCTTGTTTCAGGATGGCTGGGAGCGATGTCCACCGGTGTGGCTTTACTCATTTCCCCCGTGACCATCGCTTTCTGTAGGCGTAAGTCTACTAGAGTAACTGCAGTCATGGGAGGACTTATCACCGCTTTGGGATGTCTTTTCACCTCATTCGCCACGCAATTCCATCAATTATTCTTCAGGTACGGCAAAATTATAATTTTTATTTGTTTTATAAGTTTTAAATAGCAATTTATTAACGCATTAACGAGTTACAGACATCCACAACACGCTTATAATACATTCAAATAGGTTACGTGTATTTGTTTTGTTTATATATCACGATTAGTTTAAAAAATTAAATTTATAAAGATACGAAATCCTTTCAAAAGTTTTTGTAAACAAAAGCTGGAATTCTCAATGTCATAGAGTGCGCCAAATTGAATATACAGGAAAATAAATGTAACTATGCAATATATCGATAAGGTCGATTTTTGCGCGGCGATTTGACCCCTCATCCTATTCTAATAGACTCGTCCATCGGACAGGAAATGAAAAACGTTAAGACATAGAACTAACACCCCTGCATCGCTAAAATGGACTCGACACAATGTAATTAATTAATAAACTTAATTGATTTAGTAAAACTGTATCTTTTGTATAAAATTGTAATTATTAACAGAAGATTTTGTCCATTATCCTACTGTATAATGTGGACGTGGTATCTATGTTATAGAACTAGAAACTAGTTTTAAAAGTAGACGGTTTCAAAATGATTCAAACTCAAATATAAATGCACACGCTGGTTAAACTGTTTAAATATTGATTATTTTAGAAATTGAACAGTGATTTATAACGAGCTAAACAAAAATGTATTCGCACTAATTCAACTCGAAAGATTATCATGCATAAATAAACTTACCTATATATGTAATTGAAGAATTTTTTGTATTTATAATCCCATAGAAAACATTGTCTAATTCACGGCATTTTTCACAAACACTCACCAATATAACCACTATATCACAATCGAAAACACAAAATTAGAAACACAACTAAACGTTTTTAGATACACAATGGCGTTGCACAGTGTTGCCACTTACCCGATACAAGGTACAAAATAAACTCTATAATAGAACATTTTATTCAAAAAACATATTGTGATTTTTAGAAGTATACCTAAAAATAATCGTATAAATTCGATTTTAGAAGATCTTTTAATAATGATTTACTTGGTACCTGAGATTGTCATGAATCGGGAGTTTTTTATACTTTGGCAACGTTTCATTTAAATGCCAGTATATAATGAAGATGATAATACATGCTTGCGCAAGCGTATTATCATCACTATCTGAAACTTCTAGAGCCTTCTATCTAGTCACAGAGTCCGTTCAGGTGCAAATAAAATAAAAAAAAATACTTCATCGAAAAATAATGTGTATATATAATGCACACGTGAAACCGTATGTCATTTCACACATAAAAGCGTGAGAAAATGTGGACTACGTGTGATCATAGACGTAAATTATGATTCATATTACCAAATCAAAAATTTGTTATTACAGTTATGGTACAGTTGTTGGTATAGGAGTGGGGATAACTAGGGATTGCTCTACGTTGATGGTGGCGCAATATTTCAAAAGAAGGAGGGAGTTTGTTGAAATATTTATTGTCTCAGGAAGTGGACTTGGAATTGCCAGTATGTCGCTAATTATAAAAAGTACCATAGGGTAAGTTGAAAATAAGTTAGACGCCATTTTGGTGCCAGACTTGGAAACTATTTAGAAAATTATTATATCTTCCAATATTTGATAATATTTTTGAATCAATGATTACATACATTAAATAATTAAATTAATTTACAATTTTTTTCATAAATATTCAATTGAATGATTTAATAGTCACAGTAGAGTCTAATATATACGTTTTAATAGTAAGTATGGCAACTGTGTGAATCCATTCCACGTTGTCTGTAATTCTATCAGCTGTGATCGAAAATACGCGCCAAATTTAAATCTCTGTTTAACTTATTTAGTTGAATAATTCGTTTAATGATATTTTGAACGGATTGTTAGTTAGTACATATTGAATAAATTATTTCAAAGATTAACATAGAATGGAATTAGAAAAGTATAATCATTTTCTATTTTACACAAAAGTGTTTTTCGAATTAAAACGTCTCAAGTACTTCAAAATTCGTATAATTCTGGTGAGAACTTCGTTTTTCTTATTAAATTATGCAGGTAATCAGACAATTTAATAAGAAAAAACATTCTATTAGCCAAATTTACTTTGCGTGTATCCTTTTTGACTATTTCAGGATAATTTTGTTTTAAAAATAAATTTAATGAACAGGATTGTAAAATAGATTTATATTTATTAGATGCTAACTACTATTTTTTGATAATATTGAAATATTTTACTTTCGATAGCATTCACAAGGTCATTAACATCTGTAACAATTTTTAAAAGATTCAGAAAGACGCCATTTTAGTGCCAGACATGGAAATTATTTAAAAAATTATTATATCTTCCAATATCTAATAATTATTCCATATTTTAAATAATTTTTGTTTTAAAATCACTTTAACATTATGTTTGTCATAAATATTATATTCAATTAAATAATTTAATAGCGCCATCTTTTAACTTTAAACCTATATGTCAATTATTCTAACGCAACGCAGGAAACTGTAAATATTGCATCTAATTATTTCTCAGATATGAAGCTATAATACAGATTTTCACTTTAGACATTTCTTTGTGATATAAAAATTAATCAAATATCCACTTTCCTTTTCAACGATACGACGTTGAAGATCCTCATGCGGAAACAGATAACATTCATTTCAAGTTCCTAAAACTTGGAAATTATGAATACATCACAGGCAAAAGATATAATCTTCGAAGTTACCAGTCTCGTATCAACGAGGTAGTTAAAATTGATTATGGAATCACAAAACACGACCGTCGAGTTTTAAATATTCTCCAAGGGAAACGTAACGTTTTTTTTTTTTTTTCATTGTTATAATACATATAATATAATATAAATTATTTAACTGAAAAATAGCATAACATAACCTAAGAAAAACGTAACTAACTTTTATCTTTTTATTTCAAGATATCTGAAAATGCATTTCTATTATTTCTTTACGTTAATATCAACTATCTTTGTTTTATGCAATCTTATATTGAATTTAAATTTTTTTTCAGTCTAAAACCTAATGTAATATCATGTAAATTTTTAAATATAACTTACGGTCGTTTCGTAAACCCTCTGTATGAAAAGCACAATGTGATACGTTCAACTTTATTAATCTCGTACACTCATTACACTTTTAGTGTAAATTTTAGTTACTATATAACTAAAATTTGTTTGTTATTAATTAGTTTATTAATCAATTTGTAATCGAACGAAATGATAATAAAAAAAAATGTGACAACACTGTGACATTAGTAAAATATCTACATTTTATCAACAGCGAAGGCCTTTGACCAAACACGTATACATCTCCGAATTCTAAAACACGTAGTTTCACACCTTTCTTAGTCAGCATATTTTTATTATTTTCCCAATTAGATGGTATGTGGAAGATAAAAATTTTATTAACTCTCGGTACAAAAGAATCGTTTTATAGTTAAAAGCACGGCGATGTCATCGTATCTCCTCGGAGATGCGTTCAGTCTTCTGTGTAGGTATGGAAGAGAGCTTTAATTGCAGAGACGTATTTGGATCGTGTGAGTGATTAAACCGCGGTACATTCTCGCCGTATGTAGAAAGAATGCGTGATAAAAAAACATGAGTTCGTGAGAAATCATACATTAAAACTGTGATTCATTATTTCAGTGTGTACTAGACCAGTTGTATATAATTTACAAATAGATACAAAATGGATTTATAATTTTGAATAAAATACGGTTCATTGAACTTTACAGATCAAATAATTAAATTAGTTGATAACTTTTCTATTCTGTAAAAACAAAATTTTAAAGTAAATCACGTTTTTACTAGAACATTTGTAGAATGAAATGTGACAAATTACAAAGATTTTAGTATAAAAAACATTTTAGAAATGTCAAATTGAAATATTTGAATATTTTATTTCGTTAAAATTGTATATTGAAGGTCAAGCGAAACCAGTCAAGTTCTTCTACATTGTAACGTTGCCGGATGTTGAGTAATATCACAAGTTTAGGGTATGTTTCGTATCAAAAATATCAGATACTTTTACATTTAATCGCGTATGTGTTTATCAATAAAAGAAATCTTTTCGTTTTTATTAAACTTTATTCTTTAATAATAACAAATTTTCATTAAATTGTTTATTACTATCTAGTAAGCTGTAGAATACAATATGTACTTTCTATTAGTAAATCTGGCAACTACGTAAATCCAATCCACGCATACTGAGATTGATTCAGCTGTGATTAAAAATAGGCGCGAAATTTAAATCTGTTGTTGACTTGTTTTGTTGAATGAATAGTTTAATAATATTTTGCATCAATTTTTAGATTTTATATATTGAATTAAGTACTATATAGTTTGCAATGTTGAACTTTATTTGAAAATTACTTGTATTTTTGAAGATTTTTTTCTCAGAAAACCGTATAATAGTGGGAAGTACTTTGTTTTTTTTTTAATAAATTATGAAGATATTTAGTTATTTACATTATTATATATATTCAACTGAAAAAGCCAAAAAAATACTATATTTTTAAATTTTTAATCAACTTTGAGTCTAATATATACTTTCTATTAGTAAATATGGCAACTGCGTGAAACTATTCCACGTTGACTGAGATTCTATCAGCTGTCATTGAAAATAAGCGCGAAATTCAAATATGTAGTAAACTTATTTTGTTAATTATATCGTTTTGTATAAATTGTTAGTTATTATATATTAAATAAATTATTAAAGAAAAGTCGAAACGTCAGAATTTATCTTTCTTTTAATAAAAACTATCAAAAAACAACTAATTTGAAAACAGAAGAGACCTAAAATTAAGAATATTTAGATGTATTAATAAATTATTATATAGGTTAATATAAACTAAAATGTTGATTTCTGTTTGCTAAAATACTATTATTTTCAATTTTTTTCAATCAAAACCATCCCAATCACGTATAATTTTGGGAAGTACTTTGTTTTTTAGTAAATTATGCAATTCCTAGCAAGCAAATTAATATTAAGCGATAAATTTATTATTTGACATACATAATTTGTGTAATAATAATTTTTTTTATTACAACAGAGCACTGGGATGGAGGTTAGGTCTTCAAGTGGTAACAGGTGCGATATCTGTAACGTTCATCTTAGGTACTTTTTACCGTTCGGCTTCTCTGTACCACCCCCAACGCCGAGCCATCCTCCACATCAAAAACCAAAAGAGGAAAATTAAAGATAAAAACAAAATAGAAGATAAAGTACCGTTCTTCGACTTCAGTACTCTTAAAAGTAAAACCGTCCGTATTCTATTAATTTCCACGGGGATCAGTGCCTTCGGTAAAAAACAGTTTCGTTTATATATCCACCCCTTACTATCATATTGTTATATCCGCAGGTATTAACACACCCCTATTCTACTTGGCTTACCAAGCCGAAGTCGAAGGTTTGGGCGACTCTACTATATTTTTGCAAGTCTATTTAGGGCTAGCTTGGACTGTGGGTTGCGTAGTCTTCAGTACGTTGGTACTTCATAATTCCACCGAATGCAGAATTGCCAGGCAATACCTTTGCCAAACAGCTGTTTTTATGTGTGGGTTGTCGATATTAGCGTTTACTGTCGTTAGTGGTAATTACCACGCCTACGTTATGTTCGCTTGGATATATGGTAAGTATTGGAGATTTACTGATATATTATAAGGTTTTTTTACAATTTATTTAGGTATATTTTGTGGGGGATACCATTATTCCCTGAAGATGTATACGTATGAACGTGTAAGGGCACGAAATTTCGCTAGAACTTGGGGATTTGTACAATGTTCCCAAGCGATACCCATTGTGATTGGAGTTCCATTCTCTGGTGAGTATTATTAATACTAATAAAACAAAACTATTGAAAAAAATGAAAAAGGATACTAATAATTATTATTAAAAACGAAATATAACTATAACTATTGATAAAAATGTATTATTACTATAAAAAACCACTAACCTATTTCTTGTGTCCAAAAAATAAACATTCAAGGTGAAACAATAATATATCTTCTTGTTTTGAGTTCTTTCAAGTGAAATGGAATTTCAATTGATTTTTCTGACTTCAGAAGTACCATTATTCCTAAATTTATATTGACTAGAAGTATTAATAATATAAACAAACTGCAAAGAAATACGACTTCTTCTTTTTTTTATTTTCTTATTAGCCTCGTTTTATTTGACATATACAGATATTCAACTAGTCACTGAAAAATAAGCAAATAACAAAAGAATACGTAGTTATTATGTATCGACTTATACGGATTTGCGTTAATTTTAATGGAATAATTTCTTTTTATTTACACATAAGATGAAATTAGTATGACTATCACATGATTTTATTATAAACATACTGTCGTTAAAGTAGACATAACCATTCTTCTTTTCTTATTATTGACCTTGTTCAGTTCATCAGTCGAGAAACTAACGTTAGCTAATTGAAGGCTGAACTATCAAATAAAAGGGAATCTACTTGTTATTGAAATAGAATCTGCGATTATTTATTCTATTATGTAATGCTTCCAATTGATTTTCGTTAAGTTTGGTCAACTTGCTAACTTTTGAGATGAAATTATTTTTACGATCACAAGATTTTATTACAAGTGAATTGCAGTAACAGTAGACATAACAATTCTTCTTTTCTTTTCGTATTATTCGCCTTGTTCAGTTGTACAATTGATCGAAAAACTAATATTAGATTATATAGAAGATAGTTAAAAGACGTTGGATTCTTGAATATTTCTTCTTCTCTTTCTTGTTGGTATTGTTTTATTAGACAGTTAGTCAGAGAAATTAGATTAATTATTAAAAAATTTACGGATTTTAGACAAGTTTGTTGGAATAATTCCTACACATAAAATGAATTTTTTATTACTATCAACAAACTGTAGTGACAGTAGACATAACCATTTCTTCTTTTTTCATATATTATTGGCCTTGTTTAGTATGACAGTTCGTCATGAAACTAATATTGGCCGATTACTTGTATAAAAAAAAACATTTGGAAATGAATCATGTACTGGGTTACGTACTTTCGATGGCTTAGACATTTCATTCGAGTATATTTGTTAATAATTCGAAATTTATTTCTTTTATATATGTTAGGTTACATGAACGAAAAATGCGGAGACCGCGCGGGCTACTACTTCAGCTCAACTTGCGTTCTAGTGGGTAGCCTCACGCTCTTTCTCATAGATCTCCATAGGAGGAAAATAGCGCGTCATAAACATACTAGAGAAAACGGCACTAGACATCTTTGCGTATCCGAAACTTGCCCGCAAAGAAGGAAACTGTCGTTTTCTCAAGAACCCGATAATAACGATGGCGGCGTCACAATGGGGGCGGCCGCCGCTGCACTGGTGCTCGGTACCGACGTGGGAGCTAACCAGGGCGGCGGTGGAGGACTTTTAGATAATATTATTTTGTCGAATGACAAACCCGAATTAACTTGTATTTCTGAAGAAGGTATGTATAGATTTTCCAGCACCAAAATAGGAAATTAGTAAAATAAACACAATATAATGAAGAAAAATTACTAATTCATCTATAATCTTCCATTTTTTGTATGTAATTTTGTTGGTAAACTCTACTAAATATATTTTATAACCTTAAAAATTGATATTACAAATTTGATTCATTTATTTCCAACTATTCCTGAAATACAGTTAAACTTGGCAACATAGCGTTGAGGTCAAGACAAGTGCTGACGTCACTATGTTTTTTTCACTCTAACGGTATATTTGAACTACTGTCAAATGTCGTTACGTTATTTGATTCTTTTGTTTTCCATAGAATTTTTATTTACGCCTATTTTCTTCTTTTTTATTACTTACCAACAAAAAAATTGATATTTTCACTACCCAACCTCATTTTGATTGTTCCATCGACGATTTGAATCGCAATGAATTGTATACTCACTTTTAAACCTCCCGGTATAAATTTTTATTTTTCGTTGAGGTAATAACACTGACGTCACTATGGTTTTTTTCACCCTAACGGTATGTTTCAACTACTGTCAAATGTCGTTACGTTATTTGATTCTTTTGTTTTCCATACAATTTTTATTTACGCCTATTTTCTTCTTTTTTATTACTTACCAACAAAAAAATTGATATTTTCACTACCCAACCTCATTTTGATTGTTCCATCGACGATTTGAATCGCAATGAATTGTATACTCATTTTTAAACCTCCCGGTATAAATTTTTATTTTTCGTTGAGGTAATAACACTGACGTCACTATGGTTTTTTTCACCCTAACGGTATATTTGAACTACTGTCAAATGTCGTTACGTTATTTGATTCTTTTGTTTTCCATACAATTTTTATTTACGCCTATTTTCTTCTTTTTTATTACTTACCAACAAAAAAATTGATATTTTCACTACCCAACCTCATTTTGATTGTTCCATCGACGATTTGAATCGCAATGAATTGTATACTCATTTTTAAACCTCCCGGTATAAATTTTTATTTTTCGTTGAGGTAATAACACTGACGTCACTATGGTTTTTTTCACCCTAACGGTATATTTGAACTACTGTCAAATGTCGTTACGTTATTTGATTCTTTTGTTTTCCATACAATTTTTATTTACGCCTATTTTCTTCTTTTTTATTACTTACCAACAAAAAAATTGATATTTTCACTACCCAACCTCATTTTGATTGTTCCATCGACGATTTGAATCGCAATGAATTGTATACTCATTTTTAAACCTCCCGGTATAAATTTTTATTTTTCGTTGAGGTAATAACACTGACGTCACTATGGTTTTTTTCACCCTAACGGTATATTTGAACTACTGTCAAATGTCGTTACGTTATTTGATTCTTTTGTTTTCCATACAATTTTTATTTACGCCTATTTTCTTCTTTTTTATTACTTACCAACAAACAATAGATATTTTCACTACCTAACCTCATTTTGTTTGTTCTCTGGACGTTTTGAATTACAATTAATTTATACTCACTTATAAACTTCCAGGTATATTTTTTTATTTTCCAAATATACAATAAAACGCAATTACTTTATTACATTTAATAAAAAAATAGTAAAATACAGGTAAACTTCAATTTATTATTTAGTTATTTAGATTATTGTTATAAAATTTCGAGTCTGTATTATAAATTACAACGTTGCCAAGGTTCACAATTCGTTTTCAGGTATAGCCGATATGGACCTTCCAGATAACTTGTTAGATGATTTGGACTATATAGGAGACTGTATTACGTCGTGTAATAAAGTAGAAAATTATTTAATGCTTAGCGAGTTCGAAAATAATTTAATAGCCGAAATGCCTGTGATATTGGACAGGAAAGGGAGACGTTGGTCGTTGGCTAGATCGAAACCGACACAGACCAACGACGAAACCATCAACGAAGAAGAAAACGGCCTCAACAAAAGCGGAAACGGAAAATGGAAAGTTTTTCCTAATAGAGTTATTACAGTTATAGACGAATCCTCGGTTTAGATTAATATTAAAAAAAATGGAGTGTTTGAATTGAATAATTATAGTTTGTTTATGGTGAAACGGTTTTCCAGAATAAAATCGAGATGTACAAAGTACGAAATTGTGTAAGTCATAATTCATAACCTATTTTTCTTGTTGTCTTATTTATTTTTACGAAATATTTTAATGTTTCCAGTAGAAGTACAATTTTACGCGGTATTAATAGAAATTTGTTAGAAAGTATCAACTTTCCAAATAATTTTTTCGAGCTTCAATACACTTAAAATATTCAATCAATAATAAAAGTAATAATAGAAGCAATAAACTTACCTGGAACGTGTTAAAATGTAAACACACCTTTAGCACTATAAATATTTTTCACAAATTCTGCTATTTTCATTATTTTAAACAGAAATAATGTTTTTGTTTAATTTTTTTATTATAATCAACAAATTTATCTAGAAGAACAATGTTAACGTGATGGCGGCTAACCAACAACTAACCATGTCATAGAAATCTAATTTTTATAACTTCACATTGTTGTCACTACTTTCAATTTATCAATATATCCATAAAAATTATGCCACTATTATCGGTTTTTATTTCAATTGTAGTTCTTTAAGAAAATTTCATAGCTTGAACATTTGAAAACTATTATTTTGAAATATGGTATAAAATAACTATCGATTAATATGAAAAATAAAATATATGTGAGAAAATCTGTTTTATTTAAAAACTATCTAGCTGAAAAACGTTTTTCCTTGAACAAACTATAAAAAAAATGTCTATTTATTAGGTTAGACTTGATATAAACTAAAACCAACTAAACTTGCAATCACGAAATTTAAAAAAAAAGTCTGATAAAATTCCGAAAAGATTTCTTCGATTTGGTGAAATTTTTGGCAAAAAATTTTCCCCAGTCCCCTCCAAAGTTATAAACATTTTACGAAATATCTCCGAAAATATTGATTTTAGGGAAAAAAGTTTTCAACAAACAAGGAAGCTCATAAAAAGCTCTTTAATAAAGGTTATACACCATTTTTATCTAAACTTATGCTTTTGGTTGTTATGATCCACAACATATCGACAGAGGTCAAATTAACTAACCTAATGTCTTCGAGTTTTTATTTTAAAAACTCAATTTCGTTTTAATCAAATTGAAACTTAATTTGACAAGTTTGAGTGTCGATATTCTCGTTTGAATCGAATTTTAAACTCTGTTTCGATGTCCATATCCCAAAAATTCTGATTTTAGCACTAGATTTTTACTTAAAAGCCCTTCTAGAAGTTTCAAGATCCAAAAAAAGTCTTTACGGCCTTATTTAATTGAGCTAATTCTCATTTGAAAAGAATTTTAAACTGTTTTCCAGGTCTATATGCCAAAAATTCTTTTATTAGCACCAGCTTTCTTCTTAAAAGTTGTTCTAAAAGATTCTAGATACAAAAGAATCTTTAGAAACGTGCTTAATGAAAGTAGTCCCTCAATATTCGTTTCAAATCAACGTTTCTAGGTTTTTATCTCTAGAAATGATTCTGGAAGAGTCCAAAGAATCGTCACAAAATAGGAAGAAGTTCTCCAATTTTCAACACTTATATTTGAATAAAATCTTATACCCTCTTTCACAATTTGAAACAAATAGTTTCTAGTGAATTCATCCTGTCGAGATATTTCAAGTCATAACAGCCAAAAGAATAGTACTACATAAATCTAAAATCGATATTTTTGGAGATATACGACAAAATTGTAGGATTCATCTTTTCATAACTATACCCAAAAAACCTATGAAATAATCTTAAAATAATTGGAAAAAAAACAATTCCCTAGAGTCGAATAAATGATCGAAAGTAATATAAAACGTTTTATTTTTAATAAATTGACTGAAATTATTGCGTGCCTTGTGGAATTATGAAGATTGGTAGCGTTCAACCAAAGTGATTGTGAGTTTAATTCGGTTTAGACAATTGTTAAACAAACTCGTTTAGATATAATATTTCTAGTATTTATGAAGAGATAAATGACTTACATACGTTATTATATTAAGACTACCTCTTAACTGATGCCATAAAAACGCGTTTTATTCATTGTACAACCATGGAATAATTTATTCACAAAAAAATTGTTCTTGGAGCTAATATTTTTTCATTTTTTTTTTGATGGATTCATCTACTTTGAGAAAGTTATACAACAACATATTTATAAACAAAAATGTTAAATCGTGACAGCTGGAGATAGGATTGAAACACGTCACACCGGGAGGTTAATTCTTCTTCTTTTTTAATCTTGGCAGTTCATTTGTTACCATAGACAAACTAATATTGATTAATATAAATCTTTTTTTATTGACTTTTCATACAAACCAATAAGTTGGTGTATTATTTTCTTTTAAAAGCCCTATATGGTTCTACTAACGTAAATTGAAATAAAGTTGGTTAAAATTTTATGAACAGTGATATTCATACTTAACCACACCGACAATTACACTATTTGGTTTTAATCCCTGAACGTCTGTTACAGAGTGTAATTGTGAATGATGGTGTAGTTCTAGTGTAAACAGTCTATTTAGTATTTTGGAACTGATGTCAAATTAGTAAAACATGCTTAATTAATCTCATTGGTATTTTTTTGAGGTTATATTTCATTATCCGACTTTTGATGTTTTTTTAAACGTTTCGGTTACTATTATTCTTCATCGGGTTTGTTGTATAACGAAAAAAATTGAATAAATTGGTATTTATACGCCCATTTTTGTAAATAATAATTTTTGTGTGTATCTGTAGACAAATACTGTGTAGTTATTATTATTTATATATACATTAGTAATATAATATTCGAAACAATTCAGTTTTATTTTTTTCTGTACCCAAAAAACACTTTAAGGGGTTGTTTGTATTAAATATATTAGGAATACAGTGAAATAAAAACAAAATTAAACGAAGGTCTTTATTAATTTTTCTTTTTCTTTTTATTAAAACCTTCGAACTGCATACTCAACAACGGATTAGATTTCTTCATCTGGAACTTTGAGTTGGAGCTTTCGGACATTTTCCTCCATTCCCGCTTTTTCCCTTTCTTTGTGATATTCGCTAAACTTTTCAACGTCGGCGGGACTATGTACTCCGGAACATCTGCCAAATGTTGCTGAATTTTAACGGTATGTAAACACTTATCATGCCTCAACACCTGCAGATCGTTTGGATTATCTTCGAAATAACTTTTCAATTTCTGACAATTGAATATTTCCTGTTTGATTTCTTTCAATCTAGCTTCCCTTACTGCGATTCTAGTAACGGCCCTCCAAGCATCTTTGGCTCTATACCTAAAAGACTCCACTTCCTCCAATTTGAATTGGTACGATTTGAAAAATGAAGACTCGCTTTCGTCGTTCTTCAATTTCTTTTCCACTTTTTCCCTCAAAGGGATTTCTTTCATGCTCACAAAAGACAACACGCTACCTTGACTGTTCCCTCTAGCAGTTCTACCGGCCCTGTGAATATACGACTGGACGTCCAAGGGAAAATCGAAATTTATAATGTTCGCTACGTGCTGAAAATCTATTCCACGGGAAACCCCGCTCTCCTTATCTTTCCTCCTCTTCGTTTTTTTATTTTTATCTTGGTTACTTAACGATGAAGGTTTCTCTAAAGCGTATTCATCTGAAGCTATAATTATGTCGTACATCCCTTGATTGTATTGGTTCACGGAATGACAACTTGAAGAAAAAAAAATTATTAAACACACTGTGGTTGGTCTATTTGTAGGTTTTAGGTTAGTTTTTGATAAAAAAAAAGTAATCAAAAAATCTTTTAAAACCAATTTTTCAACGTCAACAATGTCAATGTCAACAAATCGAGGTTAAAAACCGTGTTAATATAGTCCACAGAGGTTGCTATCTGAAAGATTTTGCTTTACACATGCGCACTAGTTCGAATTGTCATATTTCGCAATTTGATATCATATTTTCATATTCGCATATATAGGTTAGAAATACCACAGCTATGTGTCAAATGCGATAATGTTCAGTGATTTCATTATCTTTTCTTCTTACATAGCCAATTTGAATATTCTCAAATACAGCAAGTTGCTGCATAATTATATAAGCAAAGGGCAATTATAAGGAAAAGAAAATAACCTAACCTCACATTATTATATCAAGTATTTTAGTACTTACCGAATTGTAGCTGGTAATTCAGAATTCAAAACGCACGTCCTTATCCCAAATTGTTCCAAGAAAAGTTTGATTTTATAACATTTATCAACTGTGTTAACAAAAATTATAGTTTTTCCTCGAATTAAGTGCAATTTCAATAAAGTGTAAAGTATAGTAGCTTTGTCCATTTCTTCGGCGTTCAAATGATAATGTGTTAATTGAGTTGATGGGGCCAGTTCGGGTTCTTCGAGCTTAACTGACACTGGATTGCGAAGAATGGACATTTTTAGGTTTTTAACGTCTTCACTTAAAGTTGCAGATGCTAAAATAGCTTGATAGATTTTTGGGAAATGATGAATTAGTTCTTTCATTTCTTCTTCATAACCAAAGGAAAACACTAAATCTGCTTCGTCGATCACAACGAAATCTAACGATTTTTTGAAATTTAAGTTTTCTGCCTTGATGTGTTGTAAAGTTCGACCAGGGGTTCCTACAACTATATCAGGTTTTTCGACCAACAAAGGTTTTTGCACACTTAAATCCACTGGTAAAGATATATCTACATATCTTATTTCTCTGGAACATTTTATAGTTAAATCCTTAATCACTCCACATATTTGATGACATAGTTCTCTACTTGGTGCTAATATCAGGGCTTTAGTTTCTTGTTGTAAAGCCGATTGTTTGAGAATTAAAATTTTTTGGATCACAGGTAAAAGAAAAGCTGCTGTTTTACCCGATCCCGTTCTAGCTCGTACCAATACATCTTTTCCTTCTAACACTAACGGAATAACTTTTTCTTGAATCACTGTGGGTTGTTGCCATCCTAACTTTGCTATAGCTTTCAATATACGATCATCCAATTCCATTTCATGAAACTGCAATGGTTTTATGTCCGTTTCTTCAGTCATTTTCACGCAAAATAATTAAAAAACATTCATGTGCTATTACAAAACATAACCTCTTTATAATGTATTCATTCTTCTTTTTTATTTATGACATATGGTTAAGGTGAGTTGATTGTAATCGATCGGAAATATTTTAGAAAATTATTTTTTTTTATTTATTATTAGAATTTTTATATTGTTTTGATTCATTAGATATAATGAACGTAATAATTTCACAATATATGTGGATATATTTCATTATAACTTACTGATTGAATCATTTGTGTTCTATTGGTTAAGTCGGCAAGTCAAATTAACCTCACAAATAAACGCATGCGTAAAAAAAATAAAATTTAAAACTTGTTTGGGTGTGAAAATGGTGTAGAATGTTGTTGTTACAAGAATATAAATATTATTTATGTTAATATTCAATATTTTGATCATCAACACCAACTAACTTATAATAAGAATTACATTAATTTAGTTTATATGTATAAGTGTTTTTAGGTTGAATTTTTTTTGTTTATTTTTTCAACTATTAGTGTGTGTGTGTTCTTAAATCGAAAAATGGATAAAGATATACCGAATATAGCTTTAGACACTAGTTGTTGTGGTAAGTAAACCCGAGAAATAAAAAGTCATAATAAATTGTCACTTAATTCAAGTTATTATTCATTAAACTATATTTCTTAGCAATGATTATTTTAGGTCCAACAATGGAAATTGTCATGAAAAACATCTACTCTTCCTGTGACCCCCAAAACGTGAATATGGTCCCTACTTCGGAGATAATTGAGTTTATAAGGCCCTATTTGCTGGAAGATCTGTAAGTACATTTTCAAATATAATAATTCATATATTTTCATGAGATTTAAAGTGTTTATTACATTATTGTCATAATTTTTAAAATAAGTTTATTTGATTAGTTTGTTTGCTCAATTCTGATAACTAATATTATAATCTCCAAACAATGTAGCAACTATTTCATAAAAGAATAATAGTCCTTGTAAAATTATCCTATTTCATTTTTTTTTATATAATTTAAGCTGACATTGTACTATTGGTTATAGACCATTAAATTTCATGGTTAACAAACACATTTATATTAATTTTTTAATGATATTTCTCCTGTGGGATCTTAATAATTACCAAATATTATAAATATAAAAACTATCTCATTATCAGCTTCTCTCTAATCAACTATTTTACTTTATTTATCACTTTTAGCTACAATACTTTTAATTTGATAAATTCCAATATATTTCAGTAATGTTTATTCAATATTTACCAGTAAGTGTCGTGAAATTTGTAATGCAAATGTGTTATTTTTTCCTTGATGGTTATTTTATGCAAATTAGTGTTGAGTCAAAGATACAAATATGTCTCGTTAATATTTAAATTCAATTTAAATTAAACATCAAGAAAAACTTTCAAAGATTACCAATTTTTATAATGTGGAAAGTTGAAAACCAAGTGGAAATTATTTTATTTTGGTAATATTTGGCATACTATTTTTGGAATTTACCGATTTTATATATTTCTTGTCGAAGTATCTCTGGAGTATCTTCAAATAAAGTGAATTTGAATTTCATTCGCCCATATACTTTCACAGGATCAAATTTCTGTATAAAATAAAGCTCCACACCAACAAGAGTCCTTTGGTTTCTCTTCCTGGGAAGTGTTTTGTCATTTTTTATTCCCGTATGCTTAGGAACCCATATTAAAATGACTGTACCAGCTTCAAAGAGGTTAAATCTTTGTTTCTACATGTATCTTGTTGAAAAAAAGACAAAGATGCATGTCTTATGATAAGAAATTTCATGTAGCAATCAAAAAATGTGTCAAAATTTCAGATCGGCTTTAGAAACTTTGAAAAACATGTTAGACCCCGAAAATAAAAACGTATCTGTTACTGGCGAAACGTTTTTCACAGTTATGAATGAATGGACACAAAAAATAGCTAGTCACTCTGAAGACGACGCTGATGGTGTCTTCAATAGAACCCCTAGGTGAGAACGGAAACGATATCTATATATATATATATATATATATATATATATATATATATATATATATATATATATATATATATACCATAAAGAAAATGTTATTTTTTTGTAGTCAATTAAACGTTATCGATGAAAAATTACTCCCTTACACACAATCTACCCCTCGGGCAAGTTTCGGACAAAAACTTCTAAATTGTGAAGGGCTGCTCAATCTGTCTAACGTTTCAAGTTATAACCTGTCTCCTACCAAACAAGCCAAAGATATTAGCATAGGTGGACCTGAAAAGACTATATTAGAAGAAGAAGTTAAGCAATTACAACATCAGTTGAACAAAGTTAGCAGCGAATTGGAGATGTTGAAGGTGCAATTAGCCTTTTCCGAAGACCAGAATGAAGTATTACAAGAGGAACTACAGAAATGTAAAACACGTCTACAAAGGTGATTATTAGATGTCGAAATTATATTTTAACACTTTTATTAGACCAAAACAATGATATTAAGATGATACGTTTCGGAAAAAGAAGAGAATATAATAAAAATGGGAAAAAAATTCGATCTAAGGTAGGGTAAAAAACGGTTTATCTGTAAAACTGTGAGTCGTATGGTGAAAAGTTTAATAGCAATGTTGTGGGAAATGAAAAGATCTACAACTTTTGTATTTATAGTTTTTTCACATAACCTCAAAATTTATGTGAAAATTTTGAAATAACAAAGTTTTTGGTATTATCACTTTGCTCTTGGACCATCACCTCCCAGTCTTCATCCACAATTTCATCTTCCACGTTGGTTTTTCGTTCCATATTGGAGAAATTCTGTAAACTTGTGCTTAATGCAACGTGGATTGTTTTTTTTTTAATTTCTGGATAAGTTTCGACAAGTTTGTTACAATTTTCTTCCTCCTTTTTCTTTATTATTGTCCCAAAATGTCTCCTCCTCTTCTATCTGAGTCCGGTAACACTGCACTTTGCTTAGAAAACGTGTTCATTCGATGAAATCACTTAATCAACTGGTGAGAGTGAAATAAATAGATTTTCGTAGATGCCAGTTCAAAACTATGATGAAAACAAACATCAAACGAATTCCGGGTATATGAAAAGTGTCGCGCCTTCGCCGAATTTTGGAATTCTCCCAAAACCGGACAGGACCGGCTCCAGGACGCATATATCGTTTATTTTCATTATTATCATTCGATTTTCATTATATTCTTCTTCTTTTTGTTACTTTTTTAGCGGACAACAAGTTAACGAAGACGTGCAGGAAAATAAAACTTGCATAGACGAATTGAGGGATGAGATCGGCCTGGGTAAAAAGAGAATAGAAGAACTCAACAAAAAATTGACGTTTTTCGAGAAGGATAACGTTCAATTGAACCAGTACGCTCAAAAATTAGAGAAAGAGGTAAAATGTCGAGATTGTTTTCCGAAGAAGTTTTGGTTTTTGACGTTTTAACGTTTCGCAGATAGTGGAACAGGAAGCGCATTTCGCGAAGACTAAACAAAATTTGGAAAACGAAATTTTTGGTTTTAGAACCGAATTGGAGATGAAGGAACACGAAATATCGACTTTTTCGAAAATAAACGACGAACTTCGACTGAAATTATGCGAAAAAATGACCGAGCTCGAACAAGTTTTAACTGAAAACGAGGTGAGGGGAACGAAATTTCAATTTAATTTAATCGAATCGAAATTTTTGGTGTTTAGGTTTTGGATTACAAACAACAGGATCTGGAGAAGCTGCTTTCCTCGAAACGCTATTCCCTTTCCTCCCATTACAACAGCTGCTTGGACGAAATGAGCAGTTTCCTTGCCCGAGGTAATACCATCCCGATTTATTCATCCCCCGTTAAAAATAAATGTCTCTTATCCAAAAGTCCCTTAACGAAAAAAGTTCATTCTCCAACTCCGAAGATGTTATATAGAGTGTTGAATTCTAGTACGCCGAAAAATTGTAACGGTTCGGGGTTGAGGAAATCCTTTTCTCTGAACGCGATGTCGACGCGATCTTTACCGAATATTTTTTGTTTTGAACGTTCTAATGTTGTTCAAGATCAAGGAGACGGCGGAGAGGAGGCTCGGTGCGCCGCCGTTCCCAACGCCCGCCCCTACGAATCTCTACAAACCGAACTGTTCCAGGTAAGTGACGTTTCCATATTTTATTATGTATGGCATCGTTATGTGAAGTTATTTCCAATACGGTTTTTTCAAATGAAAAACCCTGTATATTTCTTCAATATAAACGCCATATTTTTTTCTCTATTTCGACATTCTCAACTTTTCATTCAATTTACTTAACTGAAACAAACATAGTTAAATCAACACCCTGTATATTTTTCATTCCAATTTAGTGACATTAACAATTAATTTTTTTTATGTTTATTACTCATAATCAGAGGACGTTGTCTTCTGCTTATTATATTTAACTACTAAAAATACTTTTATTATTTTAAAATGAAAAACTCATTCTCAACTTTTCATATTTCTATGATGAATTGTAATTTACTTAACTGAAATAAGCATAGTACACCCAGTATATTTTGCATTTTTTCATTCCAATTTAGTGTCATTAACAATTAATTTTTTTTTATGTTTATTACTCATAATCAGAGGATGTTGTCTTCTGCTTATTATATTGATATAGTTTCATATCAAAAATGGAATTAATTTAAAAATAACATAACAATTGATAAGAGTCTTTGGAATTAATTTAAAAATAACATAACAATTGATAAGAGTCTTTGTTCAACACTGTCCTACATTCCTTTTCAGATAAGCATTCATTCTCGCAAGACTACGACCAGATAACAATAAGAAAGTTATTTTACATACTTCAAAATAAATGTTTCACACGGTACATTAACTCAAAAAAGTTTTTATTATTAAATTTTCAGTCACTGATTCATTACTTAACGTATTTATCTCAACACAACGTTTATTTACTTTATTAATTTTGTTATAACAATTACAGCAACTTAACAAAACCTAAATTACCAAACAATTAATGAAATCACTACTAATTTATAAGGGGAAATAACATTCTAAACGTTGGTAGGCGTGTTGTAACGATATTCGGTGTTGTAAGATTTATTGTTGATAAAATCAGTAAATTTTGTTAGATTATTCATTTGTAACTTATATTTTATAAATAATCATATTATCGTATATAATTATTACCATTAAAAATAGAGTATTGACACTGCGTGGAAAGTTATTTTTCGTATCGAATCAATTTATTTTTATCAATTTAACAATATTATTTCATCACAACGATTTGAAAATAATTACAACATGGCAACAATGTAAAATATCTGTCATATTTACCATTTAACCTCGTTTATAAGAATGCCGTTTTAAAATGTGCCTTTATTTGTCTTAAGTTTTAACTAGAATCTTATTATCTTCCCTCTTTGTAACACAAACATCCCCAGAAATAATCGATAGGAGTGTTTATCAGTATGACGAGGTGAGAATATAACGAAATATTTTATTCATTTCAAATGTTTTATCAACTTACACCCTACGTAAACATCAGGCATAGATCAAGGGGCGTTTTTATACCTGTTTATCTTTATTTTTATTCACATTAGTTGTGAATAGTCAAAATTTATTGCCATTCGCATACGAGTGGTTTAAAACGATGTCACGTAACATATTTAGCACTAAATATAATCAATTCTAAGTAATTTCGACATACCATTCAGAAAATACTTATTAATATTCAAGTATCGAAACTAGTTGGAACAACTAAACATTTTTTATCTGTCGATCAACAATTTTCGTGTGATTTCGTAGACAAAACATTCTAACTACGATCAAAAAAACTAGAACGTCTTATCATCATCGGTTTTTGTTACTGTAACGAAACAGATCCGGCTTAAGAACGTGAAAAAAAATGGACAATTTTAAAATATGTGAATGTTGTGGAGAGTCTTATACGGGTGATACAAAAGAATGTGGTAAAACTATTTGTCTTAATTGTTTCCAAAGTTTAACATTGTTGCCTATTCTTCAATCACGTTTTCAAGAATTTGAAAATAATATTAGTAAACGACTTTTCGATTGTAAAATGACCTTGGACCGTAGTAGGGAGGATTTGCGTCATAACAGTGACAATGTTAGTATATTTAATTAATTTTATATATACCAGGAGTAGTTGTAAAGTGATAGTACGATTTTTTTATTGATTGAATAAATATTTTTGTTTTGTTTAGGTCGATCCGCAATTTGATCACAAGGTTAAGAATGGTATCGATCACGATGACCTTAAAAACGAAATCGAATGTTTACAGAAAAAAATCGATACCTTGGAAGAAGAAAATAAAGTGCTGAATAAAGAATATGGTAACGTACAAGATAAAGCGAAAGATTTAGAAAGAAAATTAACTAATCTAATGTTGGAAAAAGAAGAGATTAAGACTGATAAACTCGATACAGTGAAACAATTAGAAGCTTTAAAACTTGATTTCGATAGATTGGAATCGATTTTAAACGTCAAGGAAAAGAAAATCGATTTTGAACCGATGTATAAAAATTTGGAAAAAGAATTCGCTAAAAAAGTAGCACAAATAGACGAATTACAATTAAAAATCAAAATAGAGCAAAATAGGATAAGAAATAGAGAAGATCCGGTCAAAAATGTCGATTTAACAAATGAAATGATTAATTTAAGAAAGGATTTACAAGAAAAAAATACTCGGATAAAACAGTTGCAGGATATATTGAGGAACGAAGGTGATGTTAAAAGACAAATATGGTTAACGAATGAAGATTTAAGGAAAAATTTAGAAGAATTACGAGAAAAATATAAAAAAGAAGTTGATAAAAACTGCGATTCATCGTTGGAAATATCAGAAATGAGAATAAAATACGAAGAAATTGTTTTTAAATATAACGAACAATTAGAAATATGTACAAATTTGAAAAATCAAATTGTTGCACTTAAAAATGAAGCGGATGTTATAAAGGAAAACCAAAAATGTTATAGGAAGGATACAGTGAAAATTTTAACGGATTTCGAACAAACTTTACATTACAAAATAAAAGAATTGGAAAAAATGAAAATTGACTTGGAAAATAACAAAAATAAACCTGAAAATGATAACGAATGTGAAGATAGTGGAGTGAAGAGCGAATTAGACGTGGAAGAAGAAAGAAGAAATAGGAAACATACGGATGGAGATGCTTCTTCGGAATCTAGTTTATCACTAGAGAAACCACAGAGATTATTCAAAAATAGAAGCTTCGAAAAACAGAAACTAACCATAGAAAAATTGAGGGAAGAGCTAAGATTGGAGAAATACAAAAACGAATCCCTGAAAGAGAGATTAACAATCAAATCGGATGATGTAGAAAAATTACAAACTACAATAAACGATCTTAATAACAAAATAAATCAACAAGAAGATTATTATAAACGTATCTGTATTGAAAAAGTGAATCTAACTGAAGAATTGAAAATTTTGAAAGGAAAATACAGCGAGGCTCTCATAACTTTGAACGAAAGGGAAATATCGTTGAAAAAATCCCAGGAAGCTTTGGAAATTGAGAAAAGTACAGTCGGAAAGCTGGATGAACAACTGGTCGATTTTAAAATATTACAAAATAAGCTTTCGGCGGATTTGGTGACCAAATTGAACAACGTCACCCAGGAAAATGAGAAAATCAAGTTGTTGTCGGAAAATAGGATAATGGAGTTGTCTACGCATTTATTCAAACAGAAAACCGATTTGGATAACTACCAATCGGATCTGGCGAAGAAGGATGAGGAGATTTCGTGTTTGTCGAAGGTTTTGTTGGAACGGGATGTCAAAATTCAAGCCCTGACTTCGGCAGCAACGGCTTACGATATTAAAACATTTAATATTTTGATGGAGCTGACGGAGAAGGAGGAGGCCTACTTGAAGTTGCAGAACGAATTCGAATTATTGAATGTAAGTAACGTTTTATTGTTTAAATATTATAATTTGTGTGAATAATAACTAATTGTGGTATATAGAGATAGTTAAAAATTGTATATTTGAGGTTATGTCACAAAAAAACAGTTTTTTGTTAATATCTCTTTAACGGTTAGTTTTACAAAAAAATGCTCATTATGAAATTTGTAGCTCTAATAATTGTCTACAAAAAACGTGGTATTACTTTTTTTTGTAAAAGTTACAGTTTTAGAGAAAATTTGATTTTAAAAAATCTGGATGGTATCTATCGAATTAAAAAAAAAAAAATTAAAAAAAGTCGTTTTATTTTTGATAAATCTTTGTTACAAGATAGAATAGATATTGAAGCGCATTTAAGTTATCCAAGTAGCCAAATATTAACAAAAATGGCGGCAAAAAATGATTATTCACAAACTTGAAATTATATAAATCAATTTTTCATAAAAACCTTTAGTTTTACAAAAAAAGTTATACTACGTTTTTTGTAGACAATATTCAAAACTACAAATTTGATTCCCACAATTTTTTCAATAAAATTAACGGTTAAAGAGATATTAGCGAAAAACTGTCTTTTGTGACATTTGACACTTGACACGAGTAGTATTTATAACGGAATTCCATTTTGATAAATCCTCGTATCGCTTTAGGGATTTTTTGGTTGTAATTTAGTGGAATTTGAAGTTTGGCAATGAAACTTTATGTCAAAATGTCAATAAAAGTCATTGCACTTTGATTTAAATTTCCTCAATCTCCATAATATTTTGCAAATCTGGCAACGTTGTTAAAATTTCGTTTTTTTTTTATTAGTTTCAATCTGCTAAATACTTTTATCGCATTCAAAGACTATTAGACCTGATTTGAGAAGATTTTGGAAGTTGAAGGTGACAAAAAAAAACAGTTTTTTATTAATATCTCTTTAACGGTTAGTTTTACGAAAAAAATGCTCATTATGAAATTTGTAGCTCTAATAATTGTCTACAAAAAACGTGGTATTACTTTTTTTTGTAAAAGTTACAGTTTTCGAAAAAAGTTGATTTTAAAAAATCTGGATGGTATCTATCGAATTAAAATATTATTAAAAGTTGTTCTATTTTTGATAATTCTTTGTTACAAGATAGAATAGATGTTGAAGCACATTTAAGTTATCCAAGTAGCCAAATATTGACAAAAATGGCGGCAAAAAATGATTATTCACAAACTTGAAGTTATATAAATCAATTTTTCATAAAAACCTTTAGTTTTACAAAAAAAAGTTATACTACGTTTTTTGTAGACAATATTCAAAACTACAAATTTGATTCCCACAATTTTTTCAATAAAATCAACCATTTCTAAGATATTAGCGAAAAACCGTTTTCTGTGACGTTTGACATTTGACAGGAGTTATAGAGACATTTGTCCATGACCGCAATAATGGTTTTCAAGGATCGATCTTTATTTTGTTTTCAATACCAGAATTATTCCAATGATACATTTTATATATAATTTATTATACAGGGTATTATCATAAGTAAAAAAAAAAATTTCCATTTTGACTCACACGTTACAATTTGGTTTTTTTCGTTTCAAAAACACAGAAATTAGTTAGCAATCGTCTATTTATACCGATTGTCCCGTTATAAAAATCAATGTCAAATATAATTGAAAACCTCATGTCATCGAACTAGAGTATCGAATAACTGAATAATTATATGAGATAAAGGCCAAGTAACCTGGGAAAGAAGAAGAAATTGATCAATGGAACAATCTGTATTTTTATCTGCACATAAATTTTGTAATTTTTTCCCTGTTATGTATCGAAATAGTCCGAAGGGCTGTTCGACATAATTTTTTTCACACTTTGAAAACCATTGTTGCCAGCTTACTTGCAGGCATTAGGTTCAGATGAAATTTTCAGGAAAAAATTCGAGAAACCACCGAAACCAAAGCAACTACACTGGAAAGAATGTCGACGAATAACTTTGATGGTATAATGGATGGTATCGATGGATGTGTAAGCGAAGAAACGACCTCGGATAAAATTTCTAATTTCACCGATGTCATTTCGGAATGTTGTCAGGAATTGAACGGGTAAATCGAAAAATTTTCAAAAAAAAAAAGAAAAAAATGAGAATATCGTTTGTAAATTTGACATTTTCAGAGCGTTCACGAGATTTATTCGACAATGGAAAAAGAAAATAGAATCCCATCCTAAATTTAAAGATTTGCCGTATATTAAGTTGTGCCAATCGTTAAAAATCGAAGACGTCCTTTCGGTTATCGTGGAAAATATAAAAACAGTTATCATGCTGTTGGATATTACTGTAAGTATGAATTTATGACCAAAAGTTTGTTGCTCGTTTATCATTTGAAAATAATTATGTCGACATAACCTCAATTTTTCAAAATCTGGCAACTATGTTTAAGTATAACGTTTCATGTTGATCGTAGTTGGGGATTTTTCGTTCCAATTTAGTGGATTTTGAAAGTTGGCTATAAATATCATATGTCAAATGTCAATGTTATATTAATGTACGTTTTCTCAATCTTCATATTATTTTTTAAGATTTGGCAACGTTGTTAAAATGTCAATTTTTCCATTATATCACACATAACCTCATTGTTTCGCTTTTCCCCAAATTCAGTACCAAGTTTGAACACTGGCAACGTTGTTAAAATGTCAATTTTTCGATTATAACATACATAACCTCATTTTTTCGCTTTTCCCCATATTCCGTACTATGTTTGAACACTGGCAACGTTGTTAAAATGTCAATTTTTCCATTATATCACACATAACCTCATTTTTTCGCTTTTCCCCATATTCCGTACTATTTTTAAACACTGGCAACGTTGTTAAAATGTCAATTTTTCGATTATAACATACATAACCTCATTGTTTCGCTTTTCCCCAAATTCAGTACCAAGTTTGAACACTGGCAACGTTGTTAAAATGTCAATTTTTCGATTATAACATACATAACCTCATTTTTTCGCTTTTCCCCATATTCCGTACTATGTTTGAACACTGGCAACGTTGTTAAAATGTCAATTTTTCCATTATATCACACATAACCTCATTTTTTCGCTTTTCCCCATATTCCGTACTATTTTTAAACACTGGCAACGTTGTTAAAATGTCAATTTTTCGATTATAACATACATAACCTCATTTTTTCGCTATTCCCCATATTCCGTACTATTTTTAAACACTGGCAACGTTGTTAAAATGTCAATTTTTCGATTATAACATACATAACCTCATTTTTTCGCTTTTCCCCATATTCCGTACTATGTTTGAACACTGGCAACGTTGTTAAAATGTCAATTTTTCCATTATATCACACATAACCTCATTGTTTCGCTTTTCCCCAAATTCAGTACCAAGTTTGAACACTGGCAACGTTGTTAAAATGTCAATTTTTCCATTATATCATACATAACCTCATTGTTTCGCTTTCCTCATATTCAGTACCAAGTTTGAACACTGGCAACGTTGTTAAAATGTCAATTTTTCCATTATATCATACATAACCTCATTGTTTCGCTTTTCCCCAAATTCAGTACCAAGTTTGAACACTGGCAACGTTGTTAAAATGTCAATTTTTCGATTATATCATACATAACCTCATTTTTTCGCTTTTCCCCATATTCCGTACTATGTTTGAACACTGGCAACGTTGTTAAAATGTCAATTTTTCCATTATATTACACATAACCTCATTGTTTCGCTTTTCCTCATATTCCGTACTATGTTTGAACACTGGCAACGTTGTTAAAATGTCAATTTTTCCATTATATTACACATAACCTCATTGTTTCGCTTTTCCTCATATTCCGTACTATGTTTGAACACTGGCAACGTTGTTAAAATGTCAATTTTTCCATTATATTACACATAACCTCATTGTTTCGCTTTTCCCCATATTCCGTACTATTTTTAAACACTGGCAACGTTGTTAAAATATAATTTTTTTTTAATATTTGTAAATATTTATATCCAAACCCCATTAATTATATTTGTATTATTTTTTGACATCAAATATCGACATAACCTCACTATTTCAAATTTCTGTAATTTCCGTATTATTTTCCGAATCCGGCAACGTTGTTTCAACGTAACCTATAACTGTCATATTGAAAACGGTAAATTCTTGAATTGCAGTTGGGGATTTTGTCATTTTTTCCAAAGGAAAGTTGGCGATAAATTAAATACGTCAAAATGTCACTAACTTTACAGTAATTGTCATTATACATTTTTTTTTATTATTTTTTCCCTCATTTTAATATCCAATTTTTTCGTTTTTAAGTCTTCCAAAAACATGGAATCTTTAGATGAAGACAATTTTCAAGATTTCCTTCCGATGAATCAGTACAATTCGAATTCGTAAGTCGTTCAAAAAAATCCTCAAAACGTTTATCCCCTTCAAAATTATTTTTTTAGTGTGGATTCGAAGAATATTAAAAAATTCACCCTTCGACCGGCAACGTTGCAATTATCCAGACCTGTAAGTCCAGATTCTCCAGGAATAGAAATATCCAACGTTGAAAATGAACAAGAAGAAAATGGCGACATACACACCCGCAGTCCCGACAGTCGGAATGTCAAGGTTAGCTTGGCAATAGAAAGAGAAGAAGAAGACGAAGAAGAAGATAACCATTACGATCGATTTAACCACGTGAGTTTAGTTTTTATTATTACAATAAAATCCTTTATTTATATTTGTTTCAATATTCATACAAATAATTGTGACAATTTTTTATTCATTAACTGTGCGACAAATGAGCTTTACTTGGCAACGCTGTAATTTATTTTGTCTATAATTTGCTATAAAATTGTTTTTATAAAAAAAATTACAAACGTTTCTAGACGAATTCATATATAACTTAAGCAATGTTGCCAAGTTTAATTCCGTATCATAAATTAAAGGAAATAAATAATTTATTTTAAAATGTATTAACGAATATTTTTTAAAAAGCTACACACTTTTTTAAACAAATTTCCAAAATTTTCATCTTTTTCGTACATTTTTTTAAAAATATACAGTAACGACCGAAAATTGGGTTGCGTTGATTGTAGATGGAACAAAAATACAAATAAATAGAAATTTTATGTGAAAATAAAATTTCGACTTCAATTATCGACTTATCTATGGAGCTTATTCATCATGGATAAACTCTTGTCCAAACATCTTGAGTATTTCCTATCGAAAGATATGTGGAAATGAATACGGAGACCAATACACTTACTAGGAGCATGACTTTAAAATTTTTAAGATTTTAGACATACTGACAGAGCTGGAAGCCACGCTGAAGCAAGGTATCACACCTGAGACCTTGTTCAAGGTAATGCTCAGTTCTGAAGACATTTGGGATACAATGACAATCGTCACCACAAAAGTCTTGACCGAGACCTGTGACGCTAAAAGTGTTACAACTGAAACACACTGCAAGCTCCCTGCTCTGATTCAAAGAAGCAATAGAAGACCTAGAAGAACCCAACTTGTTATCCGGAGTCTCCAACCAACTAGCATCGATAGGGATGTAATGAAGAAGAAAGAGCAAATTAATTTACAGAATCAAGTCTCCCTTATTTTACCCTCCATTAACGTATCGTCTGAGATTTCCTAATTTTAATTTATAATTGTATTCGATAAGAATTATTGTACACTGACCGCTCCTAATGGCAACCAACGTCATAGATAAGCTATTCAAAGTGTCCCTTAGACGCTTTAAATTCCATTAACGTATCAAATTACTTTTATTTTATATTGATGTGACTTCAAAGACCATAAATATCCACATAAATAGTTTTTTCCAAAGTACCGAGTTAAGTTATTCAACTTGTGTATGTTAACAAACCAACACGATGAGATGGTTGTTGGTTATAGCTTAAGAATTAAAATTTTAGTTATAAATTAACAAAGTAGATTATATACGGAGAATATGGTTAACCGTCTTTGATTAGCCCGAAGATACATTAGATATGGTGCTTCTCATTCTAGAAGCATTTGAATTACGTTTAATGAGGATTAGATTGGATATTTCTTCATTGTCAGCTTATTTGAGGGATGTCTCAAGCAAGACTTTTATAGTAGAGAAGATCTAACCTTCTCGAAACCAGAGTAGATTCTGGACTTTATTAAAACTCAGAATTTGGAAGAAGAGATGTTTGTGTAGGAAACAAATTGGAGGCAATATGAAATTGCTACTACAAAAATGTTGACACTAATTTTTAAAATACTTTTAATGTGAAAAAACTGTGATTTCTACCGTTATTTCCATATACAAAATCCAAAACTTCGTACAGTAAATTTATGTAAATGAATTAATGGTGTATTTGTGTTATTGCATGTTTTTTATTTTCAGTTGCCTCTATTTTCTTTTGATTTACGAATACAGGACGCCTTCCCTCATTTATCAGATACTCTTTTGGAAAAATTGGGTTTGCATGAGAATAGCCCAAAGTAAGTTTTAATATATTAATTAATCAACTTACTTGTCTAGATAACACTAATTTATTAATTTTTCACTCGTATCTGTTGTTCCTTTTACCATTTCTACCATTTTATTTATTAAATGATTCCAAACATTATGATTAAACACAGTAAATTCAATCTATATTGTGATGGTTTCCTATTAATTTCCGTTTATATTTTCATATTTACCAAAAAAACAGGAGTAGATTCAAACATTTTCGATGAACTTATTTATTTTGAGACTTGAAATATTTATATATTTCAATTAATTAACGTCGCAACTCAATCAAATCATCAACACAATAACAATAATTTATAGGTTAAGATCTTAGATCATAAAGTAACGAGAAATTCAATTTGTCAAAAATCGATTCGATTTCATTCGTTCATTTTCTATTTGAATTGTTATAACCTGAATCTATTCGGAATTGGTAATCGATTCCTCGAAAAGGAATTAATTTTTCATATTTATATTATATTCGATTCTCTCATATAATTTCGATTCATTTGGAATCATCGAAAGCAGACATAATTAATCATACATAGTCGTGTATGATTATAAATTAGCAGTGCATGTAATTCTATGATCTAATAGTTTTCGCGGGAATTACGAAATATGACAAATTATCACTAATTATATAAATTTAACGATATATGATGTTGCCAAGTTTAATTATATGATCTGAAATGTATATTTAAAACTAAATTTATACTAATCTTTTTTTTTTAATAAATTTTTTGTGTATAAATTTAAAAATGTTACGTAAATAATTAGAAATCAAATTATTTCTTTTTCATGTTGATAAAAATACGAGGGAAGATTGAAAAATTTACGATCATCTCTTATATAAAATTTTTATACTCATCATTTTGGCAACGCTGCCACATAATTTACCAATAAAAAAAAACAGTTTTTTCGTAGGTTAGAATATTTCGAGCGGGAAATACAAAATACACGAAATAATAGCAATGAAATAGAAATTTCACTGTAAGCGACGTTGCCGAGTGCAACTTTATTTCGGAGATATTTGGAAATTGATATAAAAGATTGTTGTTAGGAAAATTTATTATGAGATTTTTAAAAATTTTCAAAATTTCTTCAAAAAAATTGTTCTTTTATACAAAACGATTAAAAAATAACAACAAAAGGTGGTTAATTTCATGATCAACAACAATATCGTTGTGATTTGATGCGTTTAAAATGTTTTTTAACTAATTTTCATGTTATAAATACGGGGGAGGATTGAAACATTCTCACAATTTTCAATTTTCACAATCAAATATATATACAAATCGCTTTTTATCATTATTTTACTTCTTCTTGATCATTTATTGTATGAAACCGGTTTGAACCGATACAAATGATACAGGGTGAAACTAACAAAAGAAGAAACCGAAGAAATATTCACAGCCTTCGCTATTCAAGTGAGTTTGGATTCTAAAGATATCAAAAATCGATTGCGTAAACAAAAAACCGCTTGTAACCAAAAATACAGGAAATACCAATATTTGCTCAAGGACATATCGATGCGTTTGAGAGACCACAATTGCATAGGCGCCAAGGATTCCATTAATCCGGTGTACGTATTATTGGAAGACGTCAGATTCATGATGCAGGTCGGTAAAACGGACTCGATTCGAAACTTTTTTTTCTTAATTTGTGTTTATTCGATCGGTTTAAGGATTTGATGCAATCGGCTGGACAACTCGGCGTACTTAATTGCGAATTGAGGATGACCAAGTGTTGGAATTTGGTTACGAATTATATGGCCATACTCAAACAGGACCTAGAGGATACTAAATCACCAGGAAACACGTAAATTCTCATTCTAATTAAATTTTTATCGAAAAAAAAAATTATTTGAGGTTAGTCGCTTATTATAATAATTTTTTTTAGACATTTCCCAGTTCAAACAAAATCTTCTCCTTCTCCTTCAAAAAACTCGAATGAAAATACCAAAGAAAAACAGTCGAGTGGTAGGTGAGTGAATATATAACCTCGAAATAGTTGTTTTGACAGCTGACAGGCGTGACAATTAAATTTCCTTTCTTTTTTTAGTAACTGCATAATGTGGGTGATGTGCGTTCCTTTGTTGCTTCTTATCGGAGTAGTATGCGTCCATTGGCAATGTAAAATGACGACCGAGTACAAAATATGTCCGCTCGATGATTTTTTTAGGATCATATCGCATCGAATCGGCACCCCGCCATATTGAAGAGATTATTATTCGTACGTTTTTTTTTTCTACCGCCCTTTTCTATTTTTTTTACGTTTGTGTTAATTTTGAATATTTAAATTAAAAGTGTTTATTAGCAAGTGCCATTATAAAAACGTTTTTTATTTGTTTCAAATTGAAACTGATTCGTATATCCAACAGAGATCTATAAACCGGAAGCCATTTTGTTATATAATTGACAGAAGTCTCGCCCTCTAATGCCATATCTAAATGATACCACATAGACCGGCCATTTTGTCATCCATTTGACAGATTATAATTCTTGTAGCGTATTAATAACAGGCGTGATTTAACGGCCATTTTGTTATCTAATTCACGTATATTACTCCCTCTAGTGCCTCTAGACTCCAAATGTAATTGTCAGTGTGATTAAACGGCCATTTTGTTATCTAGTGTACAGATGTCACTGTCTTTGGCACTTGTGTATTCAAAATATCAATTAACGGCAATTTTATTATATAGTTAACAGATGTGGATATCCTGTAACGACTACTGACACAAAGTATCAATGACTGATATCAATTAACGGCCATTTTGTTATATAGCTGTCTAATTTTCCGCCCTCAAACGTATGTATCGTAATGACAGTTACAACGACCATTTTGTTATCTAATTCACGTATATTACTCCCTCTAGTGCCTCTAGACTCCAAATGTAATTGTCAGTGTGATTAAACGGCCATTTTGTTATCTAGTGTACAGATGTCACTGTCTTTGGCACTTGTGTATTCAAAATATCAATTAACGGCAATTTTATTATATAGTTAACAGATGTGGATATCCTGTAACGACTACTGACACAAAGTATCAATGACTGATATCAATTAACGGCCATTTTGTTATATAGCTGTCTAATTTTCCGCCCTCAAACGTATGTATCGTAATGACAGTTACAACGACCATTTTGTTGTTATCTTTTTGACAGATGTGACTCTTCCTAGCGCTGCCAGAAAAGGTTAATGACAGATGTCAATTGACGGTCATTTTTTTATATAATTGACAGAAAAGTTATTTTAGAAAAATTTATTATAAATATTTTCACAATTGTTGCGCTAAATTTGTACATTAGGACGCTTCAAACTGTGGTGGCGCTAAGGATTGATAAAGCTTCGTAACAGCAGTTTGTACGATCTGTTGAAACGTTTCGTCAGTCTGGCATTTTACGTCCTATAAAAAAATCAAAAAAACCAGTAAACAGAATGATATTATCTATAAATATGTAAACAAAATTAACAATATTTGATAGTCGACTAAAAAAAATTTATATTTTTGGAATAATATAGACAATTTTAAGGGCCTTCATCACAAATCTCACTGATAATTTAATTTGTTCGTCAAAAACTTTACCAATAATGTCATTATCAATCAACAATAACTTACGTATGATGAAATGACTTGTGATTATTAGTCGCTAAAAACCTTACAGATAATTGAATCGTCGTTCGCTAAAAATCTTATCAATAAAGTAACTGTCATTCAACGAAAATATGACACTCGCTAAAAACCTTACTGACAATATAAATGTCATAGTTGTCATTGATAATGACAGTCGAGTTATTTATATATATTAGTTGTAATAATTTTACAAATTATTGGAGTGCTAATTATGGAACGTTAAGATAAAAATGATTCGATAATAATATAATTTATAGTGAAATCCATTATCTACGCTATCATACTCTATTAAAATCATTCAAAGGTTAGTAAAATAATTTTTGATACTTACCAAATTAGCTAGATCTATATCAGCTCGATTATCATTAACGGTTACGTACAATTTATCTCCTTTAAATAATTTCGGTACCGAATCTTCACCAAACATATCTTGCAACATTTCGATCAAACATTCCTATAAAAACATTAAATTCGCCGAGTTTACCAAGAAATACACGAAAAATAAACCTAAATTATTGTTTTGTTTGAACAATTTAAGGTCAATAAGATGAAATTTTTACTGTATAATGCTAATTATCATACTAGGGGCATAGGTGAGACTATCACTGTTAATTTCACTAAATTTTCACGGAAATTAGTGCAAATTGACAAATACCTACCTTAAAGTGCATCTTATCAATTTTGACTGAAGTGGTTGTACTTTTTACTGGTATATCCAACAAATCTGCTTGTAAAATTGCGGCTACTATAGCGTCTGCGTACATATCGTTTACTGGATTAGCTACCCACTGAAAATATTAATTTACCTCTTCTATATATCCACGTAATTGAAAAAATCGACTCAAACATACCTCCAATGTAACAACTTTATGTTCAATGGTGATATCAACAGCATTGAAAGCTCTCATCTTCTTTTCACCGTCTATAGACTCTAAAAGACCAGCGACTTGCGATATCATGTACCTGAGGACGCCACTGTTTCCTGAATAATGCAAACTTTGTCTCTGCATTATATGACTTATACTTAAATCAGTATATTCTGAAATGTAGAAACATATCTCTCACATAGGATTTATCGATGCTGGATGACTATAAAGAAAACTATACCCAAGAATATAAGAAGAAATTATGTAACTGTGTAAAGTCAAGTTTCAGAAAAAAATCTATTCTCTAAACAATGTGCAGTACTATATAGAAAAGAAACAGTTCAAATAGAAAGAAATCATGAAAGCTTCTAAGATGTTACTCTAAAGTATAATGTCACACATCCCATGAGAACGACTTAAGTACAAGCCATAATTGGTAGAGAAAATACTGTATACTGTTAAAGACTACCTTCTAATAGTGTACAATAACCTATCATGCTCTGTAGACTTCCAAGAGAAATAGAAAGAAGCAAGACTGGTAGTGCTACATAATAGGAACAAACCATTAGAGAAGCCATCATCATTTAGACTCGTTTTGATCAATTTTAGAAATTATTCCTGTTGAACAAAAGATTTTTTTGCCCAATGACCCAAACCTCAAAAACTCAGAAGATCGACTAATGGAACCATGGAGAAAATATTTCCTAGTATCATAAGGCCATAAGCAAACCAAATAAAATATTTTTGAAAAAATATAAACTGAATGATAATATAAATAAAGATGAAAATGCTGGGAGTATGGAAAGAATCTAGGAAATAAAAAAATTAGAACTAAAAGCAGTGAAAATGATGAAAATTGATTAAAAAATCGTACACTAAAAGAAACTTTGATAGTTAGACATCTAAAACCCACTCAACAACCCTTATAACCTTTTATTATACCAGCTTAGCAGAACTATTGATGTCCATATGTAAAATATAACCAAGAAATTCAAAGCAATGGAGAAAATGCTGTGGGACTGGAGGAAATTGAAAAAAATCGACCGCAACGGAAACTTTGACAGTTAGACATCTAAATCCTTCTAACCTTCTAATATATCAGTTTAGCAGAACTACTGATGCCCATATGTAAAAATTAACCAAGAAATTTGCCAAAAAGGAATGAAAATCAGCTACGAATTGAAAATTTTCCAAAAATGAAATATCCAAACATCATTTCATAATATAAACACTCAACTACCAAAAAATGAATATTTCCTATAAAAACAAATAATTTTGGAATACAATAGGCAGAAGAACAACATCAGCTGACACCCTATAGAATTAAATTTCAAGTCCCACAAAAATAATAACCTGAAAAATCAAAAAAATGTAATTAAATAAAAAAACTCACTTGGTAAGTCCTCAGCAGATAGAACGTGATAGTTAAAATTCCTCTTCACCAAGATCCCATTGATAGTTTTACCCGGTTGAGGTTCATCGACTGCTAATTGCCCCATAACTTTGGCAGTTTTTTCCCCTCTAAAATACAATTCAACTGAATGCGTATTCCTGGGATTGTACAAATTTATATTCGTGTTTGGATCGTCTTCGTATTCTCTTTGTAATGCAGCCTTTAGACGATTCATTTCGTTTTGTTCACCATGTACTAAAACCTACAAAAAAAAAATGTCAACACGAATTAAATCAAAAACAAGTGATTTACTTACCACGTGGGGCGGTTTTAACATCCTAATAAATTCACTAGTTTGTTGATAATCCGTATGGGCAGAAAACGATATGTAATCTACAGACATCTTTAGGGGTAATTTTTGACCGATCATGGTAGTAATTTCTTCCGGTTCTGATAATACGGTTTTAGCTAAGGTGCCTTCGACACAATAACCAGCAATTATGACACCGTTTTTCGGTTCCGTACACCAATTTTCGAATAACTCTCTTGATAAACCGCTCTGCATCATACCAGGAGATGCCATTATCACGCATGGTCCTATATCTTCAAAATGATCGATTCCCTTAAAAAAATAATTCGTACCTTAATATTTACATCATATATTATCCTGAAAGTGAAACTGAACTACTCAATACATAAAAAGAACGAAATTTTTTTACATAATTCAACCTTTTTTAATAACTAAATTTTTTATAATTTTCAGTAATAATTTATGGAGTCAAATGAGTATTTTTAATGATTTAAAGCGATTAACCAAAACTGTGTTTCATTTGCACAAGAATAATTATTAGACATACGTAACAATGTCTTTACTTTCAAGTTGAATATACTAAAAAGAGATAACAATATAATCGACAAGCAAATTCACTTAGTTAAATATTGACATTTTATGGTTATGTCGATTTTTTTTCATTATTAAGGAATTGTTTTAATCAAAGGCATATTTATTATTGAAATCAGTTTTTTAAGAGCTCTATTAACCTTTTATTTTGTGTAAATATAAATCTAATATATTTACAATTTCTAACCACGTTTTTTAAATTATGTCTAAAATACCGTCGCGCGGGAACTTAAGAATACATATTTATTTCACTAATTATTAATTGCAAAGAAATTTTCAAATAGACATAGTTAATTCCTAATTTAGAAGAATCTTCAATGTCAATTGGTTAAAAGTCAAATAATATAAAGTTTAGGGATACTTTTATAAAACTAGAACTACTAAGAATCGAAACAGAAATATTTATGTCGTTAATCAAATTAAGAGTTAATATTAAAAATATAAAGAGAGAGTTGAGTTTATTCAAATGAACCCGACCTGCTGATAGAGAGGGAAAGAACATCCGAATACCACTCCGTATCTCTTTCTACTCTATTCCTAACCTAACCTTATTCTGATTAAATAGTCATGACGTCGAAGAATAAAAAGGTTTGATTTTAATGGCGTAGTAAAAAGAGATAGTGAATGGTAAGTCGATGCTCTTTCTCTCTCTTTCAATAGTACAATTCCATTTACATGTCTATCTATCTTTAGTATGAGGAAAAGCATTAGAAAATTCCCGTGCAGAGGATTGGAGAAATTGCTTTGAGAACATAGATATTGTATCAATAATATCAAAAACAAATAAGAGATTTACGGTTCGAAATTTGATTGACCAAAAAATATTTTTTTTGTAATTTATTTTTCAGTTGCATATCAATAATGTATGCTTAAAAATTTGTTAATCATAATAATTAATAAAGAATAATAAGCATTTTTTTGATATTTTAATCTGTAGTACTATTAAAAAATATATAACAAAATAGTTTTATAATTGAGTAAAAATACCGACCTTAGGAATATTAGTCATAACGTTAATCTGTCATTTCAAATTGATTTAGTTGTAAATCGGCAAAGATTCGTTTGTTTTTAATGTACATTGTATAGAAATGTTTATTTTCAAATATAAAAAAAGATAAATGTTAAATTTGATATTAGTTTTAATATTTTTAAGTTTCAAACTATTTCTGTACTAATCAATAGCAATCTATTAAAATTAAAAATAAACGATTTTATCTTCGAGTGTGAAGGAAAAAACGTATCGGATTGATAAAAAAAAATATTTTCACTTTTGTAGCCTACAAGTTGTTTAAAAAACTTTTTTTTCCCAATAACAATGACCAAAGGTAAGAATTTATATTATTTAACGATCTAATTGATTTATAGGTTAGGTTTTATAAACAATTATTAGAAACTTATGAAACAGTTTTAAATTTTATAAAATAAAAAATAATAAATGATAATTTATTATTTACATTATTGAAAACAACTTTTTGTTAAATAACTTTCTCATTAAAAATTTGGTAGTAGCTAATCATAACATACTATGGACATTTCGATTTCTTCAATAACGATTTAAGTAATACTATTTGGATATTTTTGTCTCAAGATTAATTTTTTATAATATCATATTGTTTAAACATCAACACTCACAATTACACTGTCTGACACGCGTTTTGGTAACCAAATTATCATCCTCAGAGAATGTAATTGCGACTGTTTGTGTAATGGAAGTATAACTTGTGTTGTTTGAAGGAAGGTCATCAAAAAAGTTTTCAAGAAAAAAAGGTCACTTTGTCACCTCACATTGGAAATAATCATAAGAAAAGTGCAAATACAGACACAAGATTTAATCTATCACAAGTAGCTCTAGCAGACAATCCGGGGGGAATAGAAAAAAGTCTGTAGTAGATTAGAAAGTCTAAATAGAACGGCAAAGGAAGAATCAGGTGGAAAACAGACCTTTCAGGACGGAATATCATTATCAAAAAATAGAGTCAACTATCTAGGAAAACTATTACGAATAGCAAAAGATAGTAGAACAATAGGGTCCTTAGAAAGGAAAGTACCGGGAGGTGTGAAAATGAACAATGAAACATGGACGAGGAGGACAAATATAGAGCTGAAAGAAATATATAACAAGCTAAGTAACTAGAGAGTCAGGTGGTTGGGGCATGTAAACAGAATTGCCGAGAGGGCATTAACTGAGGTATACTGAATTAGAAGAAGAGGCAGGCCAAAAAAGAATTGGATAGGAGAGGAGTGGAGATAAAAATTAGAAGACGGAGAAAACAAAACAAGGTGTAAAGAATTAGGTGGTTGGATTACTTGTACAGAATGTATGTAAATAGAATTTCCAAGAGGGATAGAAGGAATTAGAAGAAGAAGAGGTAGGAAAAAGAAATGAATAGGAGAGGAGTAAGAATAACTTTGTGGAGAGAATAGATAATAGAACAGAAATTGATAGTAAAGAAAGTAAAACAAAACAGAGCTTGAAATATATATTTTGTAAATTCAAGACCTGAATTTTTGTAATATCTAAGTGTTTGCCAGCTAGATTATGAGCGTTTTCGTAGTGGGATTGTGGCAAAATTAAACTACAAAGTGTACTAACTATTATATATTTCCGAGCAGTTCCAGACGATGAATATATAAGTATCGGAAAACTTGGAAATATATTAGAGTTAGTAGACTTTAGTGTTTAATTTTGCCACAATCCCACTACGTAAACGCTCTTATATATAGAGGATTATAGAAACTTGTTTAATTTTGAGGTTATGTCATTTTATTTTTGTTTAATATTGAAAGGAATATTTAATTTGAACTGTATACGAGTGGAAAATATTGAAAACCTGCCAATGGGAATTGTGATAATATAATTTTTGATTATGAAGTCTTCTTGTAGCTATTTCGAGAAATTTAATTTGATTTGTTAAAAAAAAGTAGTTTGGTTGATTAGTCACTGCCAAAATTAAACATTATTTTATAGTCAAATAGTCGAAGGGCCAGAGCACAAAAAGTAGGTTCATAATGTAAAATTTTTTTTGGAATATCATCCAATTGGGCGTCATGGAGGGGGCACCCGCGTCAGCCGCCATCTTGAAAAACACGTTTTACCGAATATCTCGCGAACCATACATCGTAGCACAAAAATAATGGAGATCATTTTTATAGATAATAATTTTTTCCATCTTTTTTATTTGAAACTTTTTTTCGTATATCGCCCAGATTTTTAATTATAGCGCTCCAAAGTCGATAAATTGAATATTGTGAAAACCTATGGGTTATTTAAAAAAAAAAAAGATGAAAAAAATTATTGTCTATGTTTTTCAAGATGGCGGTTGACGCGGGTGCCCCCTCCACGACGCCCAATTGGATTTAGATTTAGGGGATACTCCTGAAAATATGAAAATAAAAGCGCCAGAGCAAAAAAAGTAGGTTCATAATGCAAAATTTTTTTTGGAATATCATCGGACGCCTCCCCTGAATGTAAATTTAATTGGGCGCCATGGGCGTCAGCCGCCATCTTGAAAAACACGTTTTACCGAATATCTCGCGAACCATACATCGTAGCACAAAAATAATGGAGATCATTTTTATAGATAATAATTTTTTCCATCTTTTTTATTTGAAACTTTTTTTCGTATATCGCCCAGATTTTTAATTATAGCGCTCCAAAGTCGATAAATTGAATATTGTGAAAACCTATGGGTTATTTAAAAAAAAAAAAGATGAAAAAAATTATTGTCTATGTTTTTCAAGATGGCGGTTGACGCGGGTGCCCCCTCCACGACGCCCAATTGGATTTAGATTTAGGGGATACTCCTGAAAATATGAAAATAAAAGCGCCAGAGCAAAAAAAGTAGGTTCATAATGCAAAATTTTTTTTGGAATATCATCGGACGCCTCCCCTGAATGTAAATTTAATTGGGCGCCATGGGCGTCAGCCGCCATCTTGAAAAACACGTTTTACCGAATATCTCGCGAACCATACATCGTAGCACAAAAATAATGGAGATCATTTTTATAGATAATAATTTTTTCCATCTTTTTTATTTGAAACTTTTTTTCGTATATCGCCCAGATTTTTAATTATAGCGCTCCAAAGTCGATAAATTGAATATTGTGAAAACCTATGGGTTATTTAAAAAAAAAAAAGATGAAAAAAATTATTGTCTATGTTTTTCAAGATGGCGGTTGACGCGGGTGCCCCCTCCACGACGCCCAATTGGATTTAGATTTAGGGGATACTCCTGAAAATATGAAAATAAAAGCGCCAGAGCAAAAAAAGTAGGTTCATAATGCAAAATTTTTTTTGGAATATCATCGGACGCCTCCCCTGAATGTAAATTTAATTGGGCGCCATGGGCGTCAGCCGCCATCTTGAAAAACACGTTTTACCGAATATCTCGCGAACCATACACCGTAGGACAAAAATAATGGAGATCATTTTTATAGATAATAATTTTTTCCATCTTTTTTATTTGAAACTTTTTTTCGTATATCGCCCAGATTTTTTATTATAGCGCTCCAAAGTTGATAAATTGAATATTGTGACAACCTATGGGTGATTTAAAAAAAAAAAGATGAAAAAAATTATTGTCTATGTTTTTCAAGATGGCGGTTGACGCGGGTGCCCCCTCCACGACGCCCAATTGGATTTAGATTTAGGGGATACTCCTGAAAATATGAAAATAAAAGCGCCAGAGCAAAAAAAGTAGGTTCATAATGCAAAATTTTTTTTGGAATATCATCGGACGCCTCCCCTGAATGTAAATTTAATTGGGCGCCATGGGCGTCAGCCGCCATCTTGAAAAACACGTTTTACCGAATATCTCGCGAACCATACATCGTAGCACAAAAATAATGGAGATCATTTTTATAGATAATAATTTTTTCCATCTTTTTTATTTGAAACTTTTTTTCGTATATCGCCCAGATTTTTAATTATAGCGCTCCAAAGTCGATAAATTGAATATTGTGAAAACCTATGGGTTATTTAAAAAAAAAAAAGATGAAAAAAATTATTGTCTATGTTTTTCAAGATGGCGGTTGACGCGGGTGCCCCCTCCACGACGCCCAATTGGATTTAGATTTAGGGGATACTCCTGAAAATATGAAAATAAAAGCGCCAGAGCAAAAAAAGTAGGTTCATAATGCAAAATTTTTTTTGGAATATCATCGGACGCCTCCCCTGAATGTAAATTTAATTGGGCGCCATGGGCGTCAGCCGCCATCTTGAAAAACACGTTTTACCGAATATCTCGCGAACCATACACCGTAGGACAAAAATAATGGAGATCATTTTTATAGATAATAATTTTTTCCATCTTTTTTATTTGAAACTTTTTTTCGTATATCGCCCAGATTTTTAATTATAACGCTCCAAAGTCGATAAATTGAATATTGTGAAAACCTATGGGTTATTTAAAAAAAAAAAAGATGAAAAAAATTATTGTCTATGTTTTTCAAGATGGCGGTTGACGCGGGTGCCCCCTCCACGACGCCCAATTGGATTTAGATTTAGGGGATACTCCTGAAAATATGAAAATAAAAGCGCCAGAGCAAAAAAAGTAGGTTCATAATGCAAAATTTTTTTTGGAATATCATCGGACGCCTCCCCTGAATGTAAATTTAATTGGGCGCCATGGGCGTCAGCCGCCATCTTGAAAAACACGTTTTACCGAATATCTCGCGAACCATACATCGTAGCACAAAAATAATGGAGATCATTTTTATAGATAATAATTTTTTCCATCTTTTTTATTTGAAACTTTTTTTCGTATATCGCCCAGATTTTTAATTATAGCGCTCCAAAGTCGATAAATTGAATATTGTGAAAACCTATGGGTTATTTAAAAAAAAAAAGATGAAAAAAATTATTGTCTATGTTTTTCAAGATGGCGGTTGACGCGGGTGCCCCCTCCACGACGCCCAATTGGATTTAGATTTAGGGGATACTCCTGAAAATATGAAAATAAAAGCGCCAGAGCAAAAAAAGTAGGTTCATAATGCAAAATTTTTTTTGGAATATCATCGGACGCCTCCCCTGAATGTAAATTTAATTGGGCGCCATGGGCGTCAGCCGCCATCTTGAAAAACACGTTTTACCGAATATCTCGCGAACCATACACCGTAGGACAAAAATAATGGAGATCATTTTTATAGATAATAATTTTTTCCATCTTTTTTATTTGAAACTTTTTTTCGTATATCGCCCAGATTTTTAATTATAACGCTCCAAAGTCGATAAATTGAATATTGTGAAAACCTATGGGTTATTTAAAAAAAAAAAAGATGAAAAAAATTATTGTCTATGTTTTTCAAGATGGCGGTTGACGCGGGTGCCCCCTCCACGACGCCCAATTGGATTTAGATTTAGGGGATACTCCTGAAAATATGAAAATAAAAGCGCCAGAGCAAAAAAAGTAGGTTCATAATGCAAAATTTTTTTTGGAATATCATCGGACGCCTCCCCTGAATGTAAATTTAATTGGGCGCCATGGGCGTCAGCCGCCATCTTGAAAAACACGTTTTACCGAATATCTCGCGAACCATACATCGTAGCACAAAAATAATGGAGATCATTTTTATAGATAATAATTTTTTCCATCTTTTTTATTTGAAACTTTTTTTCGTATATCGCCCAGATTTTTAATTATAGCGCTCCAAAGTCGATAAATTGAATATTGTGAAAACCTATGGGTTATTTAAAAAAAAAAAAGATGAAAAAAATTATTGTCTATGTTTTTCAAGATGGCGGTTGACGCGGGTGCCCCCTCCACGACGCCCAATTGGATTTAGATTTCCAGGAAATATAAAAACAAAAAGAGATTTACCAAATTTAACAATTTTTCAGATGAGTAGTGGTAGAAGAGAAGCGAAAAAACCTTGGATCGATACATTTACATCGTTTTTAGAAAAAAACAGAGGTTTCGTAATCCTGTTTTTCTGTTTACCAGCCAGCTTCGTTTTCGATTTAATTTTGATATCTAAAAAGATGCTACTTCGAAAATTCTTCGCCGATCCAAAACTAGACGATAAACGCGTACAAATTATACAGAGCGAAGTGAAAAAGTGGAATTCGTTACCTAAATACCAACGGAAACTATTATGCACCTCAAGACCGAACTGGATGAGTTTATCGCTAACTTTTTTCAAAAAAGAACACTGCCACCGAATCGACGTCGACCTCGACGACATACTGGAACTAGACGAAACGAACATGACGGTCAAAGTCGAACCGATGGTTACCGTCGGAGATATAACCAAATATCTGATACCGAAAGGCTATACTTTGGCGGTAACCCTAGAAATAGCGGACGCCACGTTGGGCGGTTTGGCGATGGACGCCGGAATGACGACCCGCTCCCATATAGCAGGTTTATACCACGAAAACGTAATTTCCTACGAAGTAGTACTGGGAAATGGGAATTTGGTGACCGCTTCCCGCACCGAAAACAAAGATCTGTACGGATGCCTCCCGATGTCTCACGGCAGCTTGGGATTCGTGGTATCGCTCACGCTTAGAATAATAAAAACCAAACCCAAATCAATTACGTGCCGGTTAAGGGGCTGAACAATTATTGCGACATGATCCGATTACTGTCCGGCGACAAGGGACCCGATTACCCCGTAGCCGATTTCGTCGAAGCCACCATTTTCGATAGGAACGAAGCCGTCGTAATGACGGGAACCTTCTCGGATTTCGATGACAATTTGAGGGTCAACAACGTGAATCGCTGGTACAAACCTTGGTTTTATAAGTACGTCGAAACGTTTCTGAAGAAGGGCAAACATACGGAGCTGGTCCCTTTGGGGGAGTATTTGCTGCGTCACAACAGGGCCATATTTTGGGTGGCGGAATCCGCGATTCCGTTCGGTAACAACGTTCTGTTTAGATTTTTGTTCGGTTGGTCGCTGCCCCCCAAACCGGCCTTCCTGAAATACACCACGACGCCCGCAATCAGGAAATCGACTATAACGAAACGAGTTTTCCAAGACGTCGTGCTTCCGATAAGGAAATTGGAAGATCAGATCGATGTTTCCGAGAAATTGTTCGGTGTTTATCCGCTTTTGGTGTATCCGTGTAAAATTTTCGATCGGGGATTCGGTTTCGGTCAATTGAAACGGCCCCGCGGGGATTATCTGGTGGACGGTACCGATTACGCCATGTACAACGATTTGGGGATCTACGGAGTACCCGGTTACGTTAAGAACCGCGAGAAATACAATCCGGTGGAAGCTATTAGGGAAATGGAGAAATTCGCTAGGGATGTCGGGGGATTTTCGTTTTTATACGCCGATATATTTATGGATAGGGAGGAATTCGAGCGGATGTTCGATTTGGGGTCTTACGAGATTGTTAGGAAGAAATATGGCGCCGAAGAAGCTTTTCCTCATTTGTACGATAAAGTCAAACCGGAAATTGATGTGTTCGAAATTGGGAGACTGTGTAAAGTCGATTGAATTTAGATTAGTAATTATCTAAATATTGGGGAATGCGGCAAATTTTGGAAAAAATATCGAACTGTAGGTTTGTTCTTGGTAGTTGCACTGGAACTGCACTAAACCGGACTGCGAGCAGTACGGTGAACTAGAACATCGACGCTAGCGCTGGTTCTGCTACAAAGAACGCTTTAGTGCGAATTAGTTCTGCCGCCAGGGCATCTACCAAGAACAAACCTCACAAATCCAGTATTCCACCAAGTTCCACCCATCATCATGGAAATGGGAAAAGAAAGTTAAAATTATCTTCTAGTTTTCCTGATGATGGGAAGAACACTTTTCGAAACCCCATTTTCCAAAATTTGCTGCAATTCCCAATATATTATTTTTTTTTGTCCTAACTAGTCAGTAAAGACTACTAGTCTTGGTATGTACATATAGGGCGCGTAAACCATCCCTTAAAGTACTTTTTTTCATTTGAAGAATCGAATAATTGTATAAATCGTTTAGGGATTGTAATATATAAATTAATCGTTAAAAACAAATAAAAGAGGGAGAGAATAAGGGCGGTGCAAAAAATTGTTTTAAAGTTTTAATAAACCCACCCCCTTCCCAGGCTCCATTTACTCATCTTAACTATTGATTTTTATGAAACCATAGACAAAGGTCGTTAAATTTGATTGAAATTTGAAAATGAATAGTTAAAACGGCTTGGAGGGGGGGTGTTGAAACTTTCGAGCAATTTTTTACATTGTCCCTATTTTATTTCAAACAATTATTCGATTCTTAAAACGAAAAAAGTACTTTGAGGGATGGTTTCCGCGCTTTACATACACATACCAAGACTAGTAGTCTTTACTGACTAGTAAGAACAAAAAAAACTATATATAGTTTAATGAAAAATTATCTTTTTCCAAAATTTGCTACAATTCCCAATATATTGTTTTTTTTTTGTCCTAACTAGTCAGTAAATACTACTAGTCTTGGTATGTGTATGTAAAGCGCGCAAACCATCCCTCTAGGTACTATTTTCGTTTTAAGAATCAAAATTGTTTGAAATAAAATAGGGACAACGTAAAAAATTGGTCAATATCCCCCCTTCCAACCCCTTTTAACCATTCTTTTTCAAGTTTCAATCAAATTTAACGACCTTTGTCTATGGTTTCATAAAAATCAATAGTTAAGATGACTAAAAGGAGCCGGGAAAGGGGGTGGGTTGTTAAAACTTTAAAACAATATTTTGCACCGCCCTATTCTCTCCCTCTTTTATCTTTTTTTTAACGATTAATTTATATATTACAATCCCTAAACTATTTATACAATTATTCGATTCTTCAAACGAAAAAAAGTACTTTAAAGGATGTTTTCCACGTCCTATATATACATACCAAGACTAGTAGTCTTTACTGACTAGTAAGAACAAAAAAAACAATATATATAGTTTAATCAAAAGTTGTCATTTTCCAAAATTTGCTGCAATTCTCAATATATTGTTTTTTTTGTTCTTACTAGTCAGTAAAGACTACTAGTCTTGGTATGTGTATGTAAAGCGCGGAAACCATCCCTCTAGGTACTATTTTCGTTTTAAGAATCAAAATTGTTTGAAATAAAATAGGGACAACATAAAAAATTGGTCAATCTCCCCCCTTCCAACCCCTTTTAACCATTCTTTTTCAAGTTTCAATCAAATTTAAAGACCTTTGTCTATGGTTTCATAAAAATCAATAGTTAAGATGACTAAAAGGAGCCGGGAAGGGGGGTGGGTTGTTAAAACTTCAAAACAATATTTTGCACTGCCCTATTCTCTCCTTTTTTTATTTTTTTTTAACGATTAATTTATATATTACAATCCCTAAACGATTTATACAATTATTCGATTCTTCAAACGAAAAAAAGTACTTTAAAGTATGTTTTCCACGTCCTATATATACATACTAAGACTAGTAGTCTTTACTGACTAGTAAGAAAAAAAAACAATATATATAGTTTAATGAAAAGTTGTCATTTTCCAAAATTTGCTGCAATTCTCAATATATTGTTTTTTTTGTTCTTACTAGTCAGTAAAGACTACTAGTCTTGGTATGTATATATAGAGCGCGGAAACCATCTCTTCAATTACTTTTTTTCATTTGAAGACTCAAATAACGATACCTGAGGAGCATAACCTAATGTAGATGATTACCTTTATATTTTTTTATTGTTAATAAATTTATTTTTTCGAAATTTCAATATAGTTTTTATTAATACTCACCTTTAAATTCGAAATATGTTTAAAAACGAAGGGGTTATTGATGGCGATCTGTCTTTTTATTTTATCGTTCATTGCGTTTATGTAAGTTTGATAAACCGCCATGCATTTTTTCGCCAAAGATGATGCGTAGTATATGGGAATGTCGTGAAGTTCGGGATGTTGACTCCAATATTCATCTACAAAAATTTTTATAACTACGAGGGTGGTTCAAATAAAAAATGTTCCAATAAAAGAGCAAGATTTGAATTGCGCGCCATGTTTGACAGTTATTTCACTAAGCACTTAAGACAATCGTGTTCACAACCACTTAATCTAGAGCGTTATAATCATAAACCCAAGTTGAGATAAATGGTGGCGCTGGCGTATTAAAAATGTGACATTACTGTTGAAGCCCAAAACGTTTACTATATGAAAATATCGAAATTATAACCCTCACCTAGTATAAGTAAAAGTTCTTGAGCTCTTCCTAACGCAAATACAGGTATTAGACACCTGCCTCCTCTATTTACAATATCATGTACTAATGAAGTAAATCTTGTTTCCCGATCTTCTCTTTTCTCGTGTATATGTGTCCCATACGTTGATTCCTATATTAAAAATAAAACTGTTCGAATAAAATATTGAAAAAAAAAGTATCCAATACCCTACAGTAATTAAAATATCAGGATGGACCGTTGGAATTTCTGCTGCCATTAAATGTCTATCTTCTTGTCTGGAAAAATCTCCTGTATATAATATCTACAAATATAAATTAATGATATTGAATATTAAACAGAAATAATAAACACTAACTTTTACACCAGCAATTTCTAACATAAACATAGCGGCTCCTAGCACATGTCCGGCATTATAAGCCCAGAATTTAATCCCTAAAACATCTTTTTCCTCGTGGAAATTTATAGTTTCAATTTTATCCATACTGGCTTCTAAATCTGCTTCGGTGTACAACATCTGTTCCGTAGCTATATTACTACAAATCTTATATTACTAACTTGACGAAAAATTTGATCTAATTCTTACCTGACTTTTATATAGTCAGATAATAACCACCTATAGATAGCTTTAGTTGCGTGGGTCATAAAACAACGTCCTTTAAAACTTGTTTTCAATAAAAACCAGGGTAAAGCCCCACAATGATCTAAATGGAAACTAAAAGAATTTATTAAAAGGAACTAAACTTTTAATAATATTTTTACTTACTGCGAAATGAGAAGTAAATCGATTTCATCTGCTTCTATTAAATCTACGAAAGGTAATGCGTCCATTCCCGATAAACCAGGATGAATACCACAATCAAGCTACAACAAAAAAAATTGTTAATTGAAGTTTTATTATAAAAAAATACGTACCATAATTTTTTTTCCTTTAAATTCTATCATTATACAAGATCGCCCCACTTCTTGACCGGCTCCTCTATAAATATACTAGGATTTATAAATCAGTTTGATTTATATAAAATTGTACTTACAAAGGACGAATTATTAATTGATCACTTTCTTCAGAAGGAACTTGAGAGTCTTGTTTCCTTTTAAACATGTTTACACACTTAAATATATCTTATTAACAATATTATATTATAAAATAATTGTTTGCATATACAATAAGAGGGAAACAAAACATAACCTCAAATTCATAGACTACATATACAACTCGATTACTCAAACCTCAAGAAACTTACAACTCTTCTTTTTTAATAAAACCAACGTATTTAATGCTTGTTTTATCACGTTTATAAAATCTTTTCAACTAGTTTTTTGTATAATTAAGAATAATCAATATTATAGTAATCATTAAATATTCTGAAATGTATTATTTAATATTATTTTTTTACAAATTCCTATACATTTATATGATTGTGGAAAATCTATTTACTTGTAGTCTATGATCTGTTTTAATTTATGATACATTTAATTTAAATTATATTAAATTCTAAATTATAAACATTTGTATAATTAAAATGAAATTTAGAGCAGTTATTACAGATACAGCGGCAATGAGAGATTTTATGAGTAAGTTATAATAATTTATAACACTCGTATTTGATAATAAATTTTTATTATTGTTTTAGATACATCTTTGATATTATCAAAATTCTCTAAAGAATGTGTAATGAGAATATCAACGAGGAAAGTGTATTTTATTATCTCAGAAGAAGAATCTGGTCCTCGAAGACCGCTAGTATGGTGTGAACTACCTGTTAACTTTTACTTTGAAGAATATAGTGTTACCGGAGTTAATGAACAATACAATGAAATTTATTTGGAATTTTCAACGGGTGAGTGTTTAATTAAAACTATCATAAAGTTTAATATCAAAATATTTCAGCCTTACTTGCAAGATCATTATCAGTTTTAAAACAAACTGTAAAATCTTTTAAAATTAAACTAACTCATAAACAATCGCCTTGTCTTACTTTGGATATGGATATGGTAATAAATAGATAAATAATTTGAATATTTTATTAATAAATGTTATTTAGGTGGCGGATGAGTTATCGAGTCAAGTTGTTCATGATATACCTGTGGAAGTTATTTCTAGAAAGCATTGGGGGGATTATGAAGAACCGAGGTTTAACGATTTTCACGTACTGCTTGGTTTTTTTTGTCGTATAAAATACACAGTGTTGTCATTTATAGGTTACAATTTGTATGCCGAGTATAAGAGCTTTAAAAAACATCGTTGAACGATTGAGAAATATGAGCCATAGTTTAATAGTAAGCGCTAACCAAAATGGTAGATTAACGTTTCAAATTAAAACGAATATAGTGAATATAGCAGCGCATTTTACAGATTTGAGCGTGCAGAGTTTTGCTGGTGAGAATAATAATTGAACTATTGAAAATTTTCTTATACCCCTTGTATTTTCAGTTGGTCAAATTTCTTCTAATAACGATGATGAAGACGATGATTCTCAGTTGATTTCTTCGACTATCGATATTAAGAAATTTCTAATGTTTTTATCAGGTTTACAAATAAGTAATTGTAGGACGTTGTGTAGTATAGTACATGGTCAAATGGTGAAACTTTTCATGGAACAACCGGGGGCGCTTTCAATTCAAATATTTTTAACTGAAATGAGTGTGTAATTACTAAAAAAAAAAACAAAATAAATGTTATGGAAAAAAATACTGTTTTAATGGATTTGTATAAAAATTTTGTATCGCGCACCCCTCGTATTTTGATTCTAAAAATCTAGAAATTATTCGATTTTAATGAATTTTTTTCAAATCTGTGTTTTTCCAAAAACAATTATTGGCTACGAAAATTTGATCTTTTTTTCATTTTGTTCATTTTAGTGCATTTATAATAAAACAGTTAAAAATGCAGCCACAGTTTGAAAATCAACAATTAGACACTTAAAAATGAGAACTAAGTTTGAAAATACGAAATTCCAAAGTGAAAAACGAGACCTGAGTTAGAAAATATCATTTTCAGCAATTAAAAATCGAAGTTTTAACACTCAAATATCAAGCTCAATTTTGCAAATCAAAATTACAACCAAAAATTAAGACCCTAAGTTATTTTAACACTGTTAACGTCATTTGTCATGGGGTATAACCTTGAAAAATCGCAAATGATTTTAGTTTGTGATTTTAACATGTCAATTAAAGGGATCTATGAGTTATTTTTACTCTGATAATGTCATCTGTCATGGAATATAACTTTGACCACACCCAAAGTGTCATCTTCTATGATCTTGAGATGGAAATTGATTCGGCATCTATAAGTTATTTCAACACTGCTAACGTCACCTGTCATAGAATATAACTGTGACTACACGCAATCTATTTAGGTCTATGATCTTGAGATGGAAATTGATTCGGCATCTATCAGTTATTTCAGCACTGTTAACGTCATCTGTCATAGAATATAACTGTGACTACAGGTAATCTATTTTGGTCTGTGATTTTGAGATGGTGAACCATCCGGTTTACCAGTGACGTACTATTTATTTTTTTGTATAAGTTAATTTAATTGAAATGATAAATATTTATTTTTTATTATATAATTGTCAGTATAATTATATATTTTTCTTGATAAATAAATTAATTTTCTATCAAAATAGACGTTAAATCAAATCGATTTATCTAAAAAAAAAAACATAAAAAGGTCAAAGAAGTAAAAAAATTTATTCGTATAATTCCAATTCCATTTTTTCTCGTCTCAAACACTCGAAATAACTGAAAAAAGTAAACTGAATGAAAAAAAGTTTGATTTAAAGTGATTTATAGATAATTTCGATAAATGAAAAGCGAGATATTTCGAACAATATGACGAATAAGCGTTTGGAAGCAAAATTTTTTAAAAATTATCAGTTTTCGAAGCGTTTTTTTATGTCTACGGCACACCATCTAATACTCCAACACCAATAACAAAGGACACAACAAAACAAAAGCTTTTTTATATAAATACATATATTTATGAATAAAAAACACATATAAGTCACGGCTATAAGTAAATAAGAAAATTTTTTAAAAACGTTACAGACTTACACAGTACATTAAACACATTTTTTTCTGTATTAAAAAGTTTGGACCTCATATTTACAAATAGTCCCTATATTTCAACTAACCCACCCTGATTTTTGGAGATCTATTTGCCCTTCGAGAGTTTTGGCCAAATAGATGACGAAGAGTTGAGAAAGGGCTATGCCCAGAGCGATGCCCGCTATTGTGTATAAATTCCTTTCGGCCCAAGATCTCACTAATTCTATACAACCAGATGTCCATACTTTTTTACTTGCTTCGGCCACCTGTAAAAACGTCAGCAAAATATTATTAAACAAAAAAAAATTACACTTGAACTACTTTCAAGTTGATGTTAAGTAAATAATTGAAATGTTCTTAATAATTCCAACAAGTCATGCTTGAAATCATTTGCCACAGTTACCACCGGGTTCTTTAAAACGCACCTAAAGATGCTTTGCCTTCTCCCGGGCAAATTGGACCACTTGGGGGCGCCCTTTTTTGGTAACGATCTTGGACCCTCAATGACATGTCGCTATATTTGTTGTTTTTACTTATTTGCACTAAATTTTCATGTATATTCACAACCCGTTTGTTTTTAAACAAACCAAATTGAACAATTAAGAGTCATATCGATTAAATCATCTGTAAACGCTCATAGATCTTCAATAGGAATGAAAAATCTTTTTATATCACATAAAAACATAATATTTTCATAAAAAGACACTGAAACATTATTTATTTATTTGGAATTTTGTTATAAAACAGTTCGAGTGTCTTGTACTTAATTCTAACCTACATCTAGTGTTGAATGATTTATTATATTCGCATTAAATGGCTATTTAAACAGTTATAACTAATAAAGGTTGATCTGTGGCTTAATGATAGTTTCCACTTACCGATAATGTTTGCACTCCATATCCGCACATGATATTGACCAGCCTAGAGCTGAGGTCTGTCGCATTCATACAACAAGAAAATGGTACACCACAACGTTCGACACTAGGGGAACTACAATTGAAATATTCATTTTTCGACCAGTCCATGTAACCTTCGGAGCTGAGTCCACAACATTTGAACTGAAAATATATTTTATAAATAAAAAATTTCGATTTCTTATACACAATTTCACCTCTTGTTGAGCAAAGTCGATGAAATTCTGCAGATCTAAATCATCACGATAAGTATGTATAATTTTGTCGGTGAAATTTTCTTCCAGTACTGATTGCATTGAATGGGGGAAGACGAAACCGCCAATGGCTATTCCCATTTCCAATAGGAAGAAAATTAATAAGCATAAAGAGTACTGAAATGAGAAGAAAAAAAAATAGTTCAAAAACTGATAGTGTTTACTTTAGTTAACCCATTCCATGTTGGACAAAGATACCCCGTTTGAAGAACCGGATACTAACATCTAAGACACCATATCCATACCATTGGCGTCACGGACGATCCGCAGAGCCGATGGTACATGGAGGAGGATGAAACAGAAGTAGGTTCAAGCCAAAGCGCCTGATCAGTCAATAAAAATCTTCCTGAAGCTCGAAATGTATCTCTCTGGTACACTGGGTTCGAACCTAGTGCAAGGAACTTGACTGCAAGCTCTCCATACCTCACTCATATCCATGTGGTGAACGAATTCATAAAAATATAATTCACAATTTCTTAGTTATCGAATGCATGGTCCACAGCATGTCTTTGGGCATCAATTGTTCTCAATTTCTTCTGTTTTTTGAGTGATATTTATTTCCTCCTTTATTTTTTTCATTTTTCAAATAAAATCAAACTGGGCCCATTTTAATTCTGAAGTGGGGTGCCCTACTTGAACCATCACTAGTCACTCAAAATCACAATTGTGAACAGTCCAAATTGTTTATCGAACTTGAATCACTACCACATTCTTCATTTTCACTTTCACTATAAATTTTAGATCAATTGATCTATTTACACTTCATTTGAATAATATTACAAGGCAATGAGTTCACTACTACTAACGTACTTTTTGGAATGTTGTTAAATTACAAGTTAAAGGGAATATGTGACAAGCTTTATTCAAAGACAAACCGACATGCTTAGTGCTTTAATTCTATTATAGTTGACCAGTTTGGTATGTAAATGGGTTAACTTTAAAAATTAAGGTTTTAAAAATATGCAATTCATCATTTTACTTACGAATTTGAGCAAACACGTGTTTTCTCTGAGCGCTCCTAAACAGCCAGTGAAACTGACTATAAATACAACACAACCCATTATAATCATTAATAAAGATATGTTCAAAATGACGTCGTAGACATTTTCAAGTCGTATCCATCCTACCAGTTGTAATTTGTAAAAAAACGTATATAGACCAATACCAATCAAAAGGCCTCCGCATAACTACAATAATTGTATAAATTTGATTTTTAATTCACAAAAAACAATTGAAACAAGGAACTTCAGTAGGATGAAAAGGGGGTTGGGAAGATTATGATTATAAATGTGTGGTATGATCTTGGATATTGGATACATTCACAAATAACATTTAAAACTGTAAACAAGACACCTAAAATACTCGATTTACATGTTTTAGTAATAAAATTATTATTTTTATCATTTAAAATATGTTTTTAATATAAAAAGAACGCAATTTAATTTCCTGTACGAGATAATTATGTCAAATATTGAATCTAAATATAAAAATGAAAAAAACCTTGTAAATTTAATTTCCTAATTATCAATTAAAACTTTTAATTCCATGTAAACCGGAACTATTTATCAGTGAAATACAAAAAAAGGTTACAATACAAATGGAAACAATTATTATCAACAGATTATATACGCCTTAATTACTGACTCACCCAAAATACAAAGTTAAGTAGGAATATGAGATATTTCACACAAGGGCTGACGTGTGTGAAGTTACTAGTAGGTTGCCTTCTGTAATCCCTTCTATATGCTGTAGCCATAATTATTTTTAGTGTATTCGTTCCTAATAACTTTCTTTCTTATTGTGCCGTTGCACAACATCAATCGCAACACAGCATATGTGATAAAATAACACGATTATTATCAAAATTCACATAGAATATTTTTTTAATTTATAACAATAACTAAAGAGAACAACAAAAATTTCTTTTTCTTTAAATTAGAACAGCTCATCTAATGGGAGTCTGAATCTGGATTCTGACATTGACAGTTGATAGATAAACAAAAACATTTCTTCTTCTTTTATATCAACGTCAATATGGTTTTGTGGTTTACCAATATTTATTTTGGATGCGTGTCGTTAGATTAAAGGCTAATAGATACTTATTAGGTAAAAGACAAATGTGTATATTATGTTACATATAGGGTAGTTATGTACAGGAGTGGATTTAAAGTATATTTACAGTGGGGTTCGTAGGAATTAATTTTATTTCCAGTAAATGTTTTAAGCACGTTCAATTACAGGATATATTATTTTTTATATTTATTAGATATTATTTTAATTGATTATTTATAACTTATTACTACTCGTATTTACCGTATAAAAAAACTTGTTGTTTATTTACTTTTTTTCACTGGTTATTGGATAAATATGTGTTACAGATCAATTATTACCTGCTTCATGACGTGAAATTGGTGGGAGAAAAATAGTGGAGGTATGGTAAAATTGATTTAGATACAGTTTTAAAGTTTACTTAAATTTTTTGAAATCTATAAAAAACCGACACATACCCATACGATTTTAATAACGAATATTTAGTTACAGGTGGTAGTGTGTCGTAATATTATTAGAAAAATTGGTAAGTGAAATAAATCGGATTTAAAATTATTTTAATTCGTATATTTTCAAAAATAATCACCTGATATACAAAAAGTGAAAATAAAAAATTATTTTCAACCATTAAATAATTTTGTATCTTCTTTTGGAATCGAATTAGTGTTTTTTTTATTTTTAATAGTCAAGTCAGAATGACTTTGACTGAAATTATATGGAAATAATTCTGAAAAATGAGTAAAAAAAACTGTGGGCATAGTAAAAAAGTTGTCAACTCTCGGGAAGGGTATGAAAAACGTTCACGTTCACCCTAAAACGTAACCTTCTACCCTTAGAACGGTTTAGAGTGCTAAAAAAGGAAAAATTAAATAAAAAATATGAAATTTTATTTTAGTGGGTGATTCAATATCGTAATGTTTCATGTTATTTTGTTTTTATTCTAATTTTCCAGCTTCTGATACACACTGAATGTGTTTCGCGTTAGAATTTAAATATTTAAGCGGTGCACAGACTGACGCTAATAAACATAACCTCAATTGTGCGTATATATAAAGAAATTTGATAATATACGAAGTGACATTTGACACACGGAAGCGGTGCACAGTGATTTTTGAGTGCAAGTGACATTTGACACGTAAATAGATCCAAACGAACCTGATTGTCGATTAGATAAGGAAGTTAATAACTAGTTCTTGTTAAGGAATTTTAAAATGAGAAAATTATTCCGTATACTCAGCTAAATTTTAGTTTTTTGGAATCAACCGACTGGTATTTCAGTATTTCACAAACTACAAAAAAGTGAGGTTATATTTTTGACGTTCAGCGATTGAAAAGTTGGACGTCGAGAGCGCGTCCGAGCGCCATCTTTATGTGCGTTATAACAGTTTCTTAACTATCTTTGGAAATCAGCGACGAGAGCTTACGTCAAAAGTTACGGCGGCCATTTTAAAATATGAATACAGTGAGACTGGACTCAATTTAAATAAACAATCAGTTATCTGCAATTTCTCTTGCTTTAAATGTTATTCATCGACTAACTTGACACTAATTCGTTCAATAAAAAAAAATTAACCGATATGGTTACCGTGTTTATATTTATAATTAACCATTTTTGCAATTCAAACATCTTTTTGAATCAATTTTTAACACTTCTATGTTAACTGTCAATAAAAAAATAGGTTTGAAATGATTTATCGACATGTTGCTAAAGTGATAGTAATTATGAAACAGATAACAATTTTTTTTATAAATTACCAGTTTAGTCACTTGATCAATAGGAAAATTTCACTGCTCTTATTAATAAAATCTAACATTACAATTCGAATTAGTTAAAAAATGTAATAACTACTTTTCTAATAACCTCTGTATATACCGAACACAATGTTTACTGCTACCGCTACCCCAACTATGTGACGATAACGTTTTCATTTTTTACTTCTCTATTTCTAATATAAATAAAATAAATATGAATTAATGTATTAAAATAAAAATACTTTTCAATCACCTCCCGTATACGTGTGTATTTAAAAACAAGCTGTCAAATGTCACTTTATCATCTTTATAAAACTCGTTGTAAAATACGAAGTATTTAAATGTCAATTGGTTTGTTACAAACTTTTTTTTTTCAGTGTCATTCACCTCATAAACGATCTTTTCTATTTCTCTGTTGTTTGGCCTAATTTTTGTTTAAATAGTCGTCGATTCATATCCAAATATCGCCTATTACATTTAAAAAATGTACGTCCTCATCTTCTCTGAAAACTATGGGTCATTTCGAGTCAAGGTCTCATCCATAAAAAACAGGACGGACTATTAAAAAAAAAATGTCAGACTGTTTTCTGACGTCACAAATTACACGGCACTACCTCATTTTATAGTAAAATGTATACAAACAACATAATATTAGATAATGTTGTTTTATTTCGCGTCAACGTCACTTTATGAGGTGATAAAATTTGAGTAGGCCCTTTGGATAAAATGTAAAGAACCTTGATTTCGAGTATCGTCGGCCATATTGTCGTGGTGTACAAATATTTTCATTTGTATATAGAAAATTGATTGTTTCGAACGCTTTTTTTTCATTGAAATGAGTATATTTACAAAAAAAAAATGAAAATAAAACACCAGTACCAGTAATAATTTTAATATAAATACAATAATTTTCCCTTAAGAGAATATGACGGCCGGACGTGACGTCATCCCGAAACGACCTATTCGTTGTGTTTTTATTTTGTACAGTTACTTATAAGAATTCGTTTAAAATAACGTCTAGACTATCGAAAGTCGCAGGTCTTTTTATAATACCGATCTTTTTAATCAATTTTCTTTTATGTCAACAGTTAAAACAGAATATAAAATGGTAATGTGAATATAAAAGTAAAATAAATTTGATATTTGCAGCAATTGTGAATCGATTTGTTTTCTTAATTTAGTATAAAGATGTCGCTGGTCAGTAATACACTGTCTAACGTAGGAATTAAAATCTGTTACGGCATAATTGAGAGTTGGCATTATTTCGAATTACTACACTGAGAAAACTGAAATTATAAACCGGTTAGAAACAAATAAGATGTAAATAAACTATTATTGTTATTTTAGCATAATTAAAGTTATTACGGGTTATATATAGTACTCAAGTTGATTTATTTGATTTTAACTTTTGAAATTTTGTGTAAATTATAAGAAATAATACGGCAGAAAATCTTTCGGGGATAATTCAAATTTTCTCGTATATTTGAACGTTTGTCAACATATTAGTCCTACAATTAACAATACTATATTAATATTTTATAGTTTAGGATGATTTAGAATGTACTAGTGTTAATTCATTTTACACTGGATGTTTATTGATCATAAGATGATTCAATAATCAATTATTTGTCAAGGTACTTGTTTATAGTTTCATTATTTTGGTAGCTGGATAGCGACACGTGCTATACGTATTTTTGTTTATTAAATCTATTAAATTTAAAATATCTATTTACGAAAATATCCATTTATTATTAATACCTATGCCGATGACTTCGAAGTTAGAAACTGACAAGTTCAGGCTCGTCGAAACCTACTTAAAATTGATGATCAGACGCTTTGACTTGAACCTTTCGACGTCATTACGCTGAATATTTGAACTACGGCACTACGGGTCGTCCGTGTTGCCCAGATCACCGTATCCGGTTTGAGGTACAGTTCAGGCTCGTCGAAACTTACTTAAAATTGATGATCAGACGCTTTGACTTGAACCTTTCGACGTCATTAAGCTGAATATTTGAACTACGGCACTACGGGTCGTCCGAGTTGCCCAGATCACCGTATCCGGTTTGAGGTACAGTTCAGGCTCGTCGAAACTTACTTAAAATTGATGATCAGACGCTTTGATTTGAACCTTTCGACGTCATTACGCTGAATATTTGAACTACGGCACTACGGGTCGTCCGTGATGCCCAGATCTCCGTATCCGGTTTGAGGTACAGTTCAGGCTCGTCGAAACTTACTTAAAATTGATGATCAGACGCTTTGACTTGAACCTTTCGACGTCATTACGCTGAATATTTGAACTACGGCACTACGGGTCGTCCGTGTTGCCCAGATCACCGTATCCGGTTTGAGGTACAGTTCGGGCTCGTCGAAACTTACTTAAAATTGAAGATCAGACGCTTTGACTTGAACTTTTTGACGTCATTACGCTGAATATTTGAACTACGGCACTACGGGTCGTCCGAGTTGCCCAGATCACCGTATCCGGTTTAAGGTACAGTTCGGGCTCGTCGAAACTTACTTAAAATTGATGATCAGACGCTTTGACTCGAACCTTTTGACGTCATTACGCTGAATATTTGAACTACGGCACTACGGGTCGTCCGAGTTGCCCAGATCACCGTATCCGGTTTAAGGTACAGTTCAGGCTCGTCGAAACTTACTTAAAATTGATGATCAGACGCTTTGACTCGAACCTTTTGACGTCATTATGCTGAATGTTTGAACTACGGCACTACGGGTCGTCCGTGTTTGTCCAGATTACCGTATCCGGTTTAAAGTACAGTCACTGGACTGTGCGCCTCAATTTTCAAATATTTAGCGTATACAGTAGGAATCTATAGTATCATACAATAAGATTGTGGAACTGAAAACACCACTAAATAAACTGATAATAGTTTGGACCTTACAAAAGGACAGTTTCTAGACTGGTTACATCCTCTAGCGGTTAGATTGGAAGATAAAATGGATTAGAACAATCGAACGGTTAAAATGATGGGGAAATAGATTTATAATCGATTGTTTATAAAAGATAGTCTCGGGATTCGGTAATTTTAAAGTTGTTTGTTAAACTAAATCGCCTAAACTCGTCTTAAATAACGAAAAATTTCGGAAAATATTGGAACTATAACGTGAATCATGGAAAGAGCGCATAGAACACACCAAAATGTATGTTTATACATATAAGGACGTGGAGTGGGGAGTACTGCCGGTTAACCTCGAATTAATAATTTACTATTTTGACCTTTATTACCTTTAAAATAAAAGAAAAATTAAATAAATGTTTATTTGCAACTTTTTATTACACACATTTATTTTAATCTGATGTTCTCGAGTAAATCTCAAAATTCCCTTTTGGATTTTACATCCAAAAATGTGTTTTATGGTTTTAAAATTTCTATTTTTATATTTTCGCGTGTGGATGATAAGATTTAGTTTTTTTTTTTCGTTTTTATGGTAGAAATTAACATTCTAATAATATCGTTAACGAAAGTTTGACAGATACTGGTTCTTAGTCTATAATCTAATTGGTCGAATTATCGTCTCGTATCGAAACCTTCAAACCCACTCTAGAATTCGCCTACTGCTTTTAGGTTAGGAAGAATATTATACTATTATCCAATAAAATGCTAATGCATCTAATAGACATTTGCTTTTTCTTAAAACTAATCTGATACTCTGATGAAACGATATCAATGTAACAAGATCAATTATTTGGTAAGTTCAGTTTTGTTTTATTACCGAAAAAAAAAAACGATCGGGAACTAATTTGTTTTATTATTGAAAAAATTTCGTAATTTTCGCTTTTAACATGACAAAAAGTTCGTTTTGCGACGCTAATTTCAAATTTTACAACTTTTTTTGTCAGTTCAATGTCAAATGTCAAAAAAAAAGAAGAGGAATTGACAGTTTCCATCGACTTTACGTACTGTTAAAATATGTAAAGTTCCTCGCGACTCACCCTGTATTATTATAGTTATATATTGAGATGAATTTTTTGTGTTGTTTGGTGAAAAAAAAAAAAAAAAAAAAAATAGTTTACTAATCAACTCAAATGCGTATTTATATGTATATATAAAAAATTATGAGCGGACGTGTACACGTCGTTCGAATAAACACTAATAATTGACAGTGATAATATTTACTTGAATCGTATAACCATTTATCGCTTTAATTGTTCCGAGGCGTGTACACGCCATCTTTATTTGTCGATACATAAACAGAATCATCACCAAGACGTTAATAATAAATTCTCGGTTAATATAATTTGAAATTGTTAAAGAATTCCATTACGACAACGTAATAATTGAAATCGGTTTGAAATACGGCGTGTACACGTCGCATTTGTATACAGGAGTTTATTTTTTAACGAAAAAGTTGAAAGTTAAAAGTTTTAGTACAAAAAACCGACGACATAACCTTGCCTGCGGATGGAACTGTCTTTGTATTGTTTGGAGCCGGTTCTGTCTTTTCAGTCCATTGTTTTAGTCGTTTTTTTGTACCGGGTGTGAGGTGATGGACCCATGGTTATATAAACACTCGATGGAAACATCTTCACGACGTGGAAGTGTCTTATCGGTCGCGTGACTCAACTTCAAAATTAATAAGAAAGAATTTCCCTGTTTTGACAGCTGTCAAGTGCAAATGTCATAATAGCGTATGCGTAAATTGTTTTTAATACGTATTTATAGGTTCAGACATGTTATTTGCTGGTAATATCGATTAAAAACTCCAACTGTTTTCGAAATTCGATTTTTACTTTGTTTTTCGTCGACGCGATATGTAAAGGCGTGGAAATTTATCGAAAATTTTTCGGTCGCGTGACTTAACTTCAAAATTAATAAGAAAAAATTTCCCTGTTTTGACAGCTGTCAAGTGCGAATGTCATGTCTTAACTTCAAAATTAATAAAAATAATTTCCCTGTTTTGACAGCTGTCAAGTGCAAATGTCATAATAGCGTATGCGTAAATTGTTTTTAATACGTATTTATAGGTTCAGACATATTATTTGCTGGTAATATCGATTAAAAACTCCAACTGTTTACGAAATTCGATTTTTACTTTGTTTTTCGTCGACGCGATATGTAAAGGCGTGGAAATTTATCGAAAATTTTTCGGTCGCGTGACTTAACTTCAAAATTAATAAGAAAGAATTTCCCTGTTTTGACAGCTGTCAAGTGCGAATGTCATGTGACTTAACTTCAAAATTAATAAGAAAAAATTTCCCTGTTTAGACAGCTGTCAAGTGCGAATGTCATGTCTTAACTTCAAAATTAATAAAAATAATTTCCCTGTTTTGACAGCTGTCAAGTACGAATGTTATGTGACTTAACTTCAAAATTAATAAAAAAAATTTCCCTGTTTTGACAGCTGTCAAGTACGAATGTTATGTGACTTAACTTCAAAATTAATAAAAATAATTTCCCTGTTTTGACAGCTGTCAAGTACGAATGTTATGTGACTTAACTTCAAAATTAATAAAAATAATTTCCCTGTTTTGACAGCTGTCAAGTGCGAATGTCATGTGACTTAACTTCAAAATTAATAAAAATAATTTCCCTGTTTTGACAGCTGTCAAGTACGAATGTTATGTGACTTAACTTCAAAATTAATAAAAATAATTTCCCTGTTTTGACAGCTGTCAAGTACGAATGTTATGTGACTTAACTTCAAAATTAATAAAAATAATTTCCCTGTTTTGACAGCTGTCAAGTGCGAATGTCATGTGACTTAACTTCAAAATTAATAAAAATAATTTCCCTGTTTTGACAGCTGTCAAGTGCGAATGTCATGTGACTTAACTTCAAAATTAATAAAAATAATTTCCCTGTTTTGACAGCTGTCAAGTGCGAATGTCATAATATGTCATATGCGTAAATTGTTTTTAATACGTATTTATAGGTTCAGACATGTAATTGGCTGGTAATATCGATTAAAAACTCTCGAAAATCGACTTTTACTTTGTTTTTCGTCAACGTGACGTCTGTCATGCGTTCTATCTATCGGAAAGAGTAGATTCAAAAGTTGATAAAGTGTTTCAGGGTAATCTGAATAATGTTGAACGATGGCCAAGAACTTTTTCTTTTGTTGCAAATTTTTTCTAAAGAAGAATTACATCATAGAAGATTTTTTCTTCAAAACTGCACAGGACGCGCGTATATGACAAGCGGAACGACTCCTAACCTCAAAACCTAACCTAAAAACTAAATATATGAACAAATAAAAAAAATTGACTATGAGATATTTTTCGATTGTACCTCTATGTGTTTCATTCTATGGGATTTGTTTTTACATGTGATTTTTATTAAACGGATTGTCGTTAATAAACATTCATTGTCGTGCATTGATTGTATGTGGAGCTACTGATTTAGTTACATACAGTTATAAACTTTATGTGATGAAATTTACTGTGCAGGTGAATTATTATTATTTGTATTAACGAATTTTCGTTTACGAATCGCGATGTTTTTTGGTAACAAATCGGCTATATTTACGAAAATATTTAGTGTGAATTTTTTAAATTTGAAGGTTAGTCGACTAAATGTTTATTTTTATTCGTTTTTCAACTATATTTCGAGAACTACGCACTTTAGAGTGCGTAACACTTTTTTATTTACAAACTAGTGCGTAAAGAGATTCACTTTAAGCACTAGTGCGTGGAAAAACGTATTATTAAGGTCTCTCCATAGCGTAGTGGCTAAAGTACGAGGCTCGCGTCCGGGTGGTCCCAGGTTCGAATCGCGCTGATGCCGTTTTTTTTATTTTTCTGTTTATATAGTAATAATTATTTTTTGATCGAGTTTAACATTTTTTAAATTTGAAGGTTAGTCGACTAAATGTTTATTTTTATTCGTTTTTCTACTACTTTCCGTTAAGTACGCACTTTAAAGTGCGTAACACTTCACTATTTACAAACTAGTGCAAAAAGAGACACACTTTAAGCACTAGTGCGCGGAAAAACGTATTATTAAGGTCTCTCCATAGCGTAGTGGCTAGAGTACGAGGCTCGCGTCCGGGTGGTCCCAGGTTCGAATCGCGATGATGCCGTTTTTCTATTTTTCTGTTTATATAGTAATAATTATTTTTTGATCGCGTTTAACATTTTTTAAATTTGAAGGTTAGTCGACTAAATGTTTATTTTTATTCGTTTTTCTACTATATTTCGTGAGGTACGCATTTTAGAGTGCGTAACACTTTTTTATTTACAAACTAGTGCGTAAAGAGACACACTTTAAGCACTAGTGCGCGGAAAAACGTATTATTAAGGTCTCTCCATAGCGTAGTGGCTAGAGTACAAGGCTCGCGTCCGGGTGGTCCCAGGTTCGAATCGCGCTGATGCCGTTTTTTTATTTTTCTGTTTATATAGTAATAATTATTTTTTGATCGAGTTTAACATTTTTTAAATTTGAAGGTTAGTCGACTAAATGTTTATTTTTATTCGTTTTTCTACTACTTTCCGTTAAGTACGCACTTTAAAGTGCGTAACACTTCACTATTTACAAACTAGTGCAAAAAGAGACACACTTTAAGCACTAGTGCGCGGAAAAACGTATTATTAAGGTCTCTCCATAGCGTAGTGGCTAGAGTACGAGGCTCGCGTCCGGGTGGTCCCAGGTTCGAATCGCGATGATGCCGTTTTTCTATTTTTCTGTTTATATAGTAATAATTATTTTTTGATCGCGTTTAACATTTTTTAAATTTGAAGGTTAGTCGACTAAATGTTTATTTTTATTCGTTTTTCTACTATATTTCGTGAGGTACGCATTTTAGAGTGCGTAACACTTTTTTATTTACAAACTAGTGCGTAAAGAGACACACTTTAAGCACTAGTGCGCGGAAAAACGTATTATTAAGGTCTCTCCATAGCGTAGTGGCTAGAGTACGAGGCTCGCGTCCGGGTGGTCCCAGGTTCGAATCGCGCTGATGCCGTTTTTTTATTTTTCTGTTTATATAGTAATAATTATTTTTTGATCGAGTTTAACATTTTTTAAATTTGAAGGTTAGTCGACTAAATGTTTATTTTTATTCGTTTTTCTACTACTTTCCGTTAAGTACGCACTTTAAAGTGCGTAACACTTCACTATTTACAAACTAGTGCAAAAAGAGACACACTTTAAGCACTAGTGCGCGGAAAAACGTATTATTAAGGTCTCTCCATAGCGTAGTGGCTAGAGTACGAGGCTCGCGTCCGGGTGGTCCCAGGTTCGAATCGCGCTGATGCCGTTTTTTTATTTTTCTGTTTATATAGTAATAATTATTTTTTGATCGCGTTTAACATTTTTTAAATTTGAAGGTTAGTCGACTAAATGTTTATTTTTATTCGTTTTTCTACTATATTTCGTGAGGTACGCATTTTAGAGTGCGTAACACTTTTTTATTTACAAACTAGTGCGTAAAGAGACACACTTTAAGCACTAGTGCGCGGAAAAACGTATTATTAAGGTCTCTCCATAGCGTAGTGGCTAGAGTACGAGGCTCGCGTCCGGGTGGTCCCAGGTTCGAATCGCGATGATGCCGTTTTTCTATTTTTCTGTTTATATAGTAATAATTATTTTTTGATCGCGTTTAACATTTTTTAAATTTGAAGGTTAGTCGACTAAATGTTTATTTTTATTCGTTTTTCTACTATATTTAGTGAGGTACGCATTTTAGAGTGCGTAACACTTTTCTATTTAAAAACTAGTGCAAAAAGAGAAACACTTTAAGCACTAGTGCGTGGAAAAACGTATTATTAAGGTCTCTCCATAGCGTAGTGGCTAGAGTACGAGGCTCGCGTCCGGGTGGTCCCAGGTTCGAATCGCGCTGATGCCGTTTTTTTATTTTTCTGTTTATATAGTAATAATTATTTTTTGATCGCGTTTAACATTTTTTAAATTTGAAGGTTAGTCGACTAAATGTTTATTTTTATTCGTTTTTCTACTATATTTCGTGAGGTACGCATTTTAGAGTGGGTAACACTTTTTTATTTACAAACTAGTGCGTAAAGAGACACACTTTAAGCACTAGTGCGTCGAAAAACGTATTATTAAGGTCTCTCCGTAGTGTAGTGGCTAGAGTACGAGGCTCGCGTCCGGGTGGTCGCAGGTTCGAATCGCGCTGGTGCCGTTTTTTTATTTTTCTGCTTATATAGTAATATCTCGCTAAAAAACAAAGGAAATTGAGAAGAGCTGATGCCCAACGACATGCTTTGGACCATGCATTCAATTACTACCAAACTGGGCATTATATTGTTACGAACTCGTCCATCACATGGACCGTGAAGCCGGTTTAGTGGAAACGGTTGAGTATAGCGCTAAAAAACAGAGGAAATTGAGGAAAACTGATGCCCAAAGACCGTTGGAAGACGTAATTGCAACACTTTTAGCTACACCAAGGTGTATGTAAGGTAATTCCGAGAACAATAAAACATTTAGCTACAGAACGGGAATTTGTCTAAATGGGCGTGAAAATTTTGTTAATTTGATGAATGTCCCTTCCGCATTTCATATTTATGCGGAGATTTTCTCTAAAACGTATTTTCAACAAGCATAAATTTCAAGTCGACGCCGTTTTCTTTGCGGCAAACCTTTCGTTGAAATACCCATAAAAACAAACAAACGACTACATCGTCCCCGAAGGATAAAACTCCAAAATGGAAATAAAAATACTGTACGATCGTAAAGAAGGACTATTTTATGTAATCATATATTCGCTTCATGGTTCGGTAAAGAAAAAAATTATAAAACACTTTTTGGTCACTTCTCTAACACGTCGTTTTGTGACAGAGACTAAGAAATAATCGAAACAATAAAAAATTGCTTTTCCACTTTGATATTTGTCTATTCGAGTTACGAATTGATGCGCTATCCGACGTATTTTCCTGATTTAGTCTCGTGCGACTCCTTTTTGTTTTTAAACTCACTCACGTGGCCGAAATTTCAAGCGAATGACGTCACCGACGCCTACTTAGCAGACCTCGAATCAAAATAAGACCATATCGAAAAATAAAATCGATCTTGTACTCCAAATACTTATCGAATAACCCTCGTATGTGTTTTTAAATTTTCGATAAAATTAGTTTATACTTTTATTTAAATAACTCCGTGTAGAAAAACAATTTTTCACAATTTTTTCGACACCATAATGGCAATTTAATCATTTCCGGTTGTCCAGAATATACAAATTTTATTATAAGTGAGGTTATGTACTTTTACAATAGTTTATATCGTGAATTACACGTTCTAAATATCGCTAAACTATGACTGATGAACTTTATCACATTTATAATACAAAATCTACCATTTGAATTAGAAAGATTCAAATACAAAGTGAAAATCAAGACGCACCCGATACACATATAGTTCAAAACTCTAACGAACCCCGTATTCAATGATTTAGTGCAAAATCTGGTATAAGTTATCTTATTACATACTTAATCTACATAATTTATAAACTAAAACACCCTGTATATTCTCTCCGGCTCCTATAGCAACCATAAAACCCATATTAAAATCCCGTTTCTATATTTTGTTTCAGATTTTTATATGTCAAATTTCAAACATATATTTTAAACTAACCCTGTATACTATAATCTGTATATTGGAATTCCATACGAATGATTAGTCAAAAGTTTTTTGGTACATAATTAAAGTGACGATGGTTTAAAATTACTGAATTTCTGGCGAGTAATATTATAAACGCCATTTTGTCACTATGAATTTTGATTTATTTTAGCAAGTGCCGGTAATGGACCAACATCCGGATTCTCGACATGGACATCACCACGATCGATCTTATGATAATCCCGTTTTCGAATCTCCCAGCAGGAAAATATCCGCAACGTCTGAACACACAGAAATAGGTCCTGTCAGAAAAAAAAGTATTTTATATAAACATAACGATATCGATATGTTGAGCTGTTCTGGTAGAAGCGGTAAGTTTAAAAAAATGTAACATAAATAGAAAGGAACAAATTTTAAAATCAGTATTAATACAAGTATAGATTGTGAATTATGGCAGGCACTTCCGTCGGCGGACGGCGAATGAAACGTTATTAATTAATGGAACTGTATTGGCATCAGCGTTGCCAGCTATACGTTTTTTACGTAGATATCCATGTATTCGTCACTCTTAGCAAACTTACAAACTTCAGTATTTTTTTTTTTAATTTGTATAAATTTACAAAATAATATTATTCATCATGTATATTTTTCGTTAGTTTATTTATTGATAGTGGCAGTATCTGTACTAAACATATTAACATTGTTAGCACTAGTTCAAATGTCGAGCGTCTGTTTTCTGTGTCCAATTTTGGCAAAAATTAACATCAGTATCAGAATAGCAGGCTAACTTTTTACAAAAAGTGCTTTAAAAACAAACGCAATTTTTATTTCAATAAATTGTATTACAAAATGCCTTTCTCAAAATCCGAACTGGCAACACTGACGTTCCGTTGCATATAATGACATTTCGTTATTTGTTGTTATTAAATTTTAATGTTTACGTTATTTTTATTTGTGATTTTGAACTGATTTTCTATCAAAAAAAAATTAGACTCAAGATAAATCATCACGAAAAACATATAAAAAGGTCTAAGAAGTTAAAATATATAATTCACTGTTTTCCACCTAAATGTTCATGAACATATTATGTAAAAGGAAGACATCTTGGCAACCGGAAACCGGTGTAAAAATATGACAGTAGTGTTTTCGATTATATCAACAAAATGGTCATACTAAGTTCATAATTTCCATCATATTTTCAAAATTATATATGCGATTCATTCACGACTAAGAATTCAACTGTAAATTTATAAACACACCAGACGATGAGAGGTAGTCACAAAATCGTTTGTCACGCCATCTCTACTTCAAGCGGCCAATCTTAAATTTTAATTATTCTTCCTAAGCATAGGAAACTGTATCTTGATTTCTACTACGATTCACTAGGCGGTGCTGGTATAACAGAAATATGGAGATAGGATTATTTCGTAATTTACTAATATGTGTAATATACAGTTTATTTAATGACGATTGTATTTTAATGTATCTATTTTAGAAAGTGGAAGACAAAATGGTGATTACAGGTTTAAAAAGAACTCGGAAACAGAATCTGTATATTCCAAAACAAGATTTGCCCCAGTTCATGAAGATAGGTAACAAATGTGACAAATTTTTCGATCGGAATTATAATTTTACGGTAGTATTATTTCTTTAGGTCGTGGTGGTACTTGTTCTGTCTTCAATGCCGATCTGACGACGGCCAACAATCGTGGAAACCCAAATTTTGGCACAAATTGTGTCCTTACCCTTTCTGTCCCACGTATCGACAATTCACAAGAATAATATCTATAAGTTTAATAGGAATCTTAAGTTGGTGTTTGTTTTATTCGGTGGTAGGAGAAACGGCAGCTCCACCTGACGGTAAACTGTTCCAACTAATATTATTAACAATTGCTACTCATATCGGTGGATGGTTGATGAGTTTGACGACGTTGCCGGCTTTAGTGGGAATGCTTATAACTGGATTCATTTTTCAAAATTTGAATATCGTTAATATAGACGATTCCTTTTCTTATATATGCAAGGAATTGAGGTGAGAAATTTAATTTTTGATTGTTGTATGTTGTATAGTATCGTATTTAATACAGTAACATCGATTTTGTTGAATTTATTTTTTATTTTATCATAAGAAACAATTTTAACGAAGGTATATTTCGAAATATTAGTCGAAATTACAAATTTCAAATTATCCTTTAGACTTCTGTGTCTACCCGGAATCTAAACACGTTAGTTTGCCGTTTTCGAGATCGTAGAATCCATTTATCCATACACCATATCTCTGTACTTACGGTTTTATCGATAATTGTATAGGTTCGTCGTTTCTAATTGGTTTTATGAATAAAACGAAAGGTTTTAGTTTAGAAGGGATATTTTTTGGAGATGGGGACATGGCTTAAGACGTATAGTGAGAAAAAAAAAATCAAAAAAGTGCTTTTCTTGTTTATTTTTGATCGAATTTTAATTACATTCAAGTTGTCGTACTGACACTTTAGCTTAGATTAGGTTTATTTTAGCTTAGATTAGTTTTACTTTAGCTTAGATTAGGTTTATTTTAGCTTAGGATAGTTTCACTTTAGCTTAGATTAGTTTTATTTTAGCTTAGGATAGTTTCACTTTAGCTTAGATTAGTTTTATTTTAGCTTAGATTAGGTTTATTTTAGCAAAGATTAGTTTTACTTTAGCTTATATTAGGTTTACTTTAGCTTAGATTAGCTTAGGATAGTTTCACTTTAGCTTAGCTTAGGATAGTTTCACTTTAGCTTAGATTAGTTTTATTTTAGCTTAGATTAGGTTTATTTTAGCTAAGATTAGTTTTACTTTTGCTTATATTAGGTTTAATTTAGCTTAGATTAGTTTTATTTTAGCTTAGATTAGGTTTATTTTAGCTAAGATTAGTTTTACTTTTGCTTATATTAGGTTTACTTTAGCTTAGATTAGCTTAGGATAGTTTCACTTTAGCTTAGATTAGTTTTATTTTAGCTTAGATTAGGTTTATTTTAGCTAAGATTAGTTTTACTTTTGCTTATATTAGGTTTACGTTAGCTTAGATTAGTTTTATTTTAGCTTAGGATAGTTTCACTTTAGCTTAGATTAGTTTTATTTTAGCTTAGGATAGTTTCACTTTAGCTTAGATTAGTTTTATTTTAGCTTAGATTAGGTTTATTTTAGCAAAGATTAGTTTTACTTTAGCTTATATTAGGTTTACTTTAGCTTAGATTAGCTTAGGATAGTTTCACTTTAGCTTAGCTTAGGATAGTTTCACTTTAGCTTAGATTAGTTTTATTTTAGCTTAGATTAGGTTTATTTTAGCTAAGATTAGTTTTACTTTTGCTTATATTAGGTTTAATTTAGCTTAGATTAGTTTTATTTTAGCTTAGATTAGGTTTATTTTAGCTAAGATTAGTTTTACTTTTGCTTATATTAGGTTTACTTTAGCTTAGATTAGCTTAGGATAGTTTCACTTTAGCTTAGATTAGTTTTATTTTAGCTTAGATTAGTTTTATTTTCGCTTAGATTAGGTTTATTTTAGCAAAGATTAGTTTTACTTTTGCTTATATTAGGTTTACGTTAGCTTAGATTAGTTTTATTTTAGCTTAGGATAGTTTCACTTTAGCTTAGATTAGTTTTATTTTAGCTTAGGATAGTTTCACTTTAGCTTAGATTAGTTTTATTTTAGCTTAGATTAGGTTTATTTTAGCAAAGATTAGTTTTACTTTAGCTTATATTAGGTTTACTTTAGCTTAGATTAGCTTAGGATAGTTTCACTTTAGCTTAGCTTAGGATAGTTTCACTTTAGCTTAGATTAGTTTTATTTTAGCTTAGATTAGGTTTATTTTAGCTAAGATTAGTTTTACTTTTGCTTATATTAGGTTTAATTTAGCTTAGATTAGTTTTATTTTAGCTTAGATTAGGTTTATTTTAGCTAAGATTAGTTTTACTTTTGCTTATATTAGGTTTACTTTAGCTTAGATTAGCTTAGGATAGTTTCACTTTAGCTTAGATTAGTTTTATTTTAGCTTAGATTAGGTTTATTTTAGCTAAGATTAGTTTTACTTTTGCTTATATTAGGTTTAATTTAGCTTAGATTAGCTTTACTTTTGCTTATATTAGATTTACTTTAGCTTAGGATAGTTTCACTTTAGCTTAGATTAGTTTTATTTTAGCTTAGGATAGTTTCACTTTAGCTTAGATTAGTTTTATTTTAGCTTAGATTAGGTTTATTTTAGCAAAGATTAGTTTTACTTTAGCTTATATTAGGTTTACTTTAGCTTAGATTAGCTTAGGATAGTTTCACTTTAGCTTAGCTTAGGATAGTTTCACTTTAGCTTAGATTAGTTTTATTTTAGCTTAGATTAGGTTTATTTTAGCTAAGATTAGTTTTACTTTTGCTTATATTAGGTTTAATTTAGCTTAGATTAGTTTTATTTTAGCTTAGATTAGGTTTATTTTAGCTAAGATTAGTTTTACTTTTGCTTATATTAGGTTTACTTTAGCTTAGATTAGCTTAGGATAGTTTCACTTTAGCTTAGATTAGTTTTATTTTAGCTTAGATTAGGTTTATTTTAGCTAAGATTAGTTTTACTTTTGCTTATATTAGGTTTAATTTAGCTTAGATTAGCTTTACTTTTGCTTATATTAGATTTACTTTAGCTTAGGATAGTTTCACTTTAGCTTAGATTAGTTTTATTTTAGCTTAGGATAGTTTCACTTTAGCTTAGATTAGTTTTATTTTAGCTTAGATTAGGTTTATTTTAGCAAAGATTAGTTTTACTTTAGCTTATATTAGGTTTACTTTAGCTTAGATTAGCTTAGGATAGTTTCACTTTAGCTTAGCTTAGGATAGTTTCACTTTAGCTTAGATTAGTTTTATTTTAGCTTAGATTAGGTTTATTTTAGCTAAGATTAGTTTTACTTTTGCTTATATTAGGTTTAATTTAGCTTAGATTAGTTTTATTTTAGCTTAGATTAGGTTTATTTTAGCTAAGATTAGTTTTACTTTTGCTTATATTAGGTTTACTTTAGCTTAGATTAGCTTAGGATAGTTTCACTTTAGCTTAGATTAGTTTTATTTTAGCTTAGATTAGGTTTATTTTAGCTAAGATTAGTTTTACTTTTGCTTATATTAGGTTTAATTTAGCTTAGATTAGCTTTACTTTTGCTTATATTAGATTTACTTTAGCTTAGGATAGTTTCACTTTAGCTTAGATTAGTTTTATTTTAGCTTAGATTAGGTTTATTTTAGCTAAGATTAGTTTTATTTTCGCTTAGATTAGGTTTATTTTAGCTAAGATTAGTTTTACTTTTGCTTATATTGGGTTTACTTTAGCTTAGATTAGCTTAGGATAGTTTCACTTTAGCTTAGATTAGGTTTACTTTAGCTTAGATTAGTTAGGATAGTTTCACTTTAGCTTAGATTAGGTTTAGTTTAGCTTAGATTAGCTTAGGATAGTTTCACTTTAGCTTAGATTAGGTTTACTTTAGCTTAGATTAGGTTTACTTTAGCTTAGATTAGTTAGGATAGTTTCACTTTAGCTTAGATTAGGTTTACTTTAGCTTAGATTAGGTTTACTTTAGCTTAGATTAGTTTTATTTTAGCTTAGATTAGGTTTACTTTAGCTTAGATTAGCTTAGGATAGTTTCACTTTAGCTTAGATTGGGTTTACTTTAGCTTAGATTAGGTTTACTTTAGCTTAGATTAGTTTTATTTTAGCTTAGATTAGTTTTATTTTCGCTTAGATTAGGTTTATTTTAGCTAAGATTAGTTTTACTTTTGCTTATATTAGGTTTAATTTAGCTTAGATTAGTTTTACTTTAGCTTAGATTAGTTTTATTTTAGCTTAGATTAGTTTTATTTTCGCTTAGATTAGGTTTATTTTAGCTTAGATTAGTTTTATTTTCGCTTAGATTAGTTTTATTTTAGCTTAGATTAGGTTTACTTTAGCTTAGATTAGCTTAGGATAGTTTCACTTTAGCTTAGATTGGGTTTACTTTAGCTTAGATTAGGTTTACTTTAGCTTAGATTAGTTTTATTTTAGCTTAGATTAGTTTTATTTTCGCTTAGATTAGGTTTATTTTAGCTAAGATTAGTTTTACTTTTGCTTATATTAGGTTTAATTTAGCTTAGATTAGTTTTACTTTTGCTTATATTAGGTTTACTTTAGCTTAGATTAGCTTAGGATAGTTTCACTTTAGCTTAGATTAGGTTTACTTTAGCTTAGATTAGGTTTACTTTAGCTTAGATTAGTTTTATTTTAGCTTAGATTAGTTTTATTTTCGCTTAGATTAGGTTTATTTTAGCTAAGATTAGTTTTACTTTTGCTTATATTAGGTTTACTTTAGCTTAGGATAGTTTCACTTTAGCTTACATTAAGTTTAGTTTAGCTTAGATTAGTTTTGCTTTAGTTTAGATTAGGTTATGTATATACATAGAAAAAAAGATATTTTTCTATGAAATTACGAATTTCCGATATATAGAAAATCGATAAAAGGATTATGAGACTTCGGAAACGCTAAATTAGCGTGTTGTGATTCTAAATCGGGCAGGAACGGAAGTGATAATCTATGAATTGAATATTTTCTTTTCCAGAAATGTAGCATTGGTCATTATCTTGATAAGAGCCGGTTTGGATTTGGATCCGAATGCTTTGAAAAGACTAAAATTCACAGTCGTTAAAATAGGATTAGTACCTTGGTTAGTGGAAGGTTGTTTGACAGCAATCCTGTCGGTTTTCATTCTGAATATACCTTGGAGCTACGGTATTCTACTTGGTAAGTCTATTTCCATAGAAAACGTCGATTTTTTCTTTACAATTTAAGCAACCAACTCAAAATTGTTTGTTAATAACCTAACCAGGTAAGTCAGTTCCCCCCATTCTTCGTATATTAGGTAAATCCGTCTCTTGTTAGTGTGGATAACGACGAGGATGATAAACACCGCAGTTTAGGATCATTTGAACTACCAATAGACCACGGAATTCATTCCTGGCGTAGCCGAAACTTTGTATAAAGCGTACTATGATCTTCTTTTTGTCCTACCGAACACCTGGTGCGTTTAAACAAGAAAATCAACTGGAAATTGTTATCTAACATGCCATATCCATATTTATACCCATAATTACCATCAGGATCAGTACGATTTGGCTCTTAGAAGGTCTCGTTGTTATAAATATGAGTTTTGTTGGTCTATTTAGAGATTTTTTGTTTGGTTTATTTGTTGGGGGGAAACTTCGTAGCAAATGAAGACTTCAAAAATGTGCAATTGCGCGAAAAACGTTGTGGTAATCCCCGAATTATCTCTAGAGCTTTCGAGGAGAACCTCGAATGTTTTCCTCCAAGAAATCACGTCGCACACACGCCATCTATTACAAAACGAAACATCAACGTTTAAAGAACGCTTGGAAGTTCAAATTAAGTCCCAAAATTCGCGAGAAAAACGTCGTGGTAATCCCCGAATGATCTTGAGATCTTCCGAAGAGAACCTCGAATGTTTTCCTCCAAGAAATCACGTCGCACACACGCCATCTATTACAAAACGAAACATCAACGTTTAAAGAACGCTTGGAAGTTCAAATTAAGTCCCAAAATTCGCGCGAAAAACGTCGTGGTAATCCCCGAATGATCTTGAGATCTTCCGAAGAGAACCTCGAATGTTTTCCTCCAAGAAATCACGTCGCACACACGCCATCTATTACAAAACGAAACATCAACGTTTAAAGAACGCTTGGAAGTTCAAATTAAGTCCCAAAATTCGCGCGAAAAACGTCGTGGTAATCCCCGAATTATCTTGAGAGCTTTTTAAGAAAACCTCGAATGTTTTCCTCCAAGAAATCACGTCGCACACACGCCATCTATTACAAAACGAAACATCAACGTTTAAAGAACGCTTGGAAGTTCAAATTAAGTCCCAAAATTCGCGAGAAAAACGTCGTGGTAATCCCCGAATGATCTTGAGATCTTCCGAAGAGAACCTCGAATGTTTTCCTCCAAGAAATCACGTCGCACACACGCCATCTATTACAAAACGAAACATCAACGTTTAAAGAACGCTTGGAAGTTCAAATTAAGTCCCAAAATTCGCGAGAAAAACGTCGTGGTAATCCCCGAATGATCTTGAGATCTTCCGAAGAGAACCTCGAATGTTTTCCTCCAAGAAATCACGTCGCACACACGCCATCTATTACAAAACGAAACATCAACGTTTAAAGAACGCTTGGAAGTTCAAATTAAGACCCAAAATTCGCGAGAAAAACGTCGTGGTAATCCCCGAATGATCTTGAGATCTTCCGAAGAGAACCTCGAATGTTTTCCTCCAAGAAATCACGTCGCACACACGCCATCTATTACAAAACGAAACATCAACGTTTAAAGAACGCTTGGAAGTTCAAATTAAGTCCCAAAATTCGCGAGAAAAACGTCGTGGTAATCCCCGAATGATCTTGAGATCTTCCGAAGAGAACCTCGAATGTTTTCCTCCAAGAAATCACGTCGCACATACGCCATCTATTACAAAACGAAACATCAACGTTTAAAGAACGCTTGGAAGTTCAAATTAAGACCCAAAATTCGCGCGAAAAACGTCGTGGTAATCCCCGAATTATCTTGAGAGCTTTTTAAGAAAACCTCGAATGTTTTCCTCCAAGAAATCACGTCGCACACACGCCATCTATTACAAAACGAAACATCAACGTTTAAAGAACGCTTGGAAGTTCAAATTAAGTCCCAAAATTCGCGAGAAAAACGTCGTGGTAATCCCCGAATTATCTTGAGATCTTCCGAAGAGAACCTCGAATGTTTTCCTCCAAGAAATCACGTCGCACACACGCCATCTATTACAAAACGAAACATCAACGTTTAAAGAACGCTTGGAAGTTCAAATTAAGACCCAAAATTCGCGAGAAAAACGTCGTGGTAATCCCCGAATGATCTTGAGATCTTCCGAAGAGAACCTCGAATGTTTTCCTCCAAGAAATCACGTCGCACACACGCCATCTATTACAAAACGAAACATCAACGTTTAAAGAACGCTTGGAAGTTCAAATTAAGACCCAAAATTCGCGCGAAAAACGTCGTGGTAATCCCCGAATTATCTTGAGAGCTTTTTAAGAAAACCTCGAATGTTTTCCTCCAAGAAATCACGTCGCACACACGCCATCTATTACAAAACGAAACATCAACGTTTAAAGAACGCTTGGAAGTTCAAATTAAGTCCCAAAATTCGCGAGAAAAACGTCGTGGTAATCCCCGAATGATCTTGAGATCTTCCGAAGAGAACCTCGAATGTTTTCCTCCAAGAAATCACGTCGCACACACGCCATCTATTACAAAACGAAACATCAACGTTTAAAGAACGCTTGGAAGTTCAAATTAAGTCCCAAAATTCGCGAGAAAAACGTCGTGGTAATCCCCGAATGATCTTGAGATCTTCCGAAGAGAACCTCGAATGTTTTCCTCCAAGAAATCACGTCGCACACACGCCATCTATTACAAAACGAAACATCAACGTTTAAAGAACGCTTGGAAGTTCAAATTAAGTCCCAAAATTCGCGCGAAAAACGTCGTGGTAATCCCCGAATGATCTTGAGATCTTCCGAAGAGAACCTCGAATGTTTTCCTCCAAGAAATCACGTCGCACACACGCCATCTATTACAAAACGAAACATCAACGTTTAAAGAACGCTTGGAAGTTCAAATTAAGACCCAAAATTCGCGCGAAAAACGTCGTGGTAATCCCCGAATTATCTTGAGAGCTTTTTAAGAAAACCTCGAATGTTTTCCTCCAAGAAATCACGTCGCACACACGCCATCTATTACAAAACGAAACATCAACGTTTAAAGAACGCTTGGAAGTTCAAATTAAGTCCCAAAATTCGCGAGAAAAACGTCGTGGTAATCCCCGAATTATCTTGAGATCTTCCGAAGAGAACCTCGAATGTTTTCCTCCAAGAAATCACGTCGCACACACGCCATCTATTACAAAACGAAACATCAACGTTTAAAGAACGCTTGGAAGTTCAAATTAAGACCCAAAATTCGCGAGAAAAACGTCGTGGTAATCCCCGAATGATCTTGAGATCTTCCGAAGAGAACCTCGAATGTTTTCCTCCAAGAAATCACGTCGCACACACGCCATCTATTACAAAACGAAACATCAACGTTTAAAGAACGCTTGGAAGTTCAAATTAAGACCCAAAATTCGCGCGAAAAACGTCGTGGTAATCCCCGAATTATCTTGAGAGCTTTTTAAGAAAACCTCGAATGTTTTCCTCCAAGAAATCACGTCGCACACACGCCATCTATTACAAAACGAAACATCAACGTTTAAAGAACGCTTGGAAGTTCAAATTAAGTCCCAAAATTCGCGAGAAAAACGTCGTGGTAATCCCCGAATGATCTTGAGATCTTCCGAAGAGAACCTCGAATGTTTTCCTCCAAGAAATCACGTCGCACACACGCCATCTATTACAAAACGAAACATCAACGTTTAAAGAACGCTTGGAAGTTCAAATTAAGTCCCAAAATTCGCGAGAAAAACGTCGTGGTAATCCCCGAATGATCTTGAGATCTTCCGAAGAGAACCTCGAATGTTTTCCTCCAAGAAATCACGTCGCACACACGCCATCTATTACAAAACGAAACATCAACGTTTAAAGAACGCTTGGAAGTTCAAATTAAGACCCAAAATTCGCGCGAAAAACGTCGTGGTAATCCCCGAATGATCTTGAGATCTTCCGAAGAGAACCTCGAATGTTTTCCTCCAAGAAATCACGTCGCACACACGCCATCTATTACAAAACGAAACATCAACGTTTAAAGAACGCTTGGAAGTTCAAATTAAGACCCAAAATTCGCGCGAAAAACGTCGTGGTAATCCCCGAATGATCTTGAGATCTTCCGAAGAGAACCTCGAATGTTTTCCTCCAAGAAATCACGTCGCACACACGCCATCTATTACAAAACGAAACATCAACGTTTAAAGAACGCTTGGAAGTTCAAATTAAGACCCAAAATTCGCGCGAAAAACGTCGTGGTAATCCCCGAATGATCTTGAGATCTTCCGAAGAGAACCTCGAATGTTTTCCTCCAAGAAATCACGTCGCACACACGCCATCTATTACAAAACGAAACATCAACGTTTAAAGAACGCTTGGAAGTTCAAATTAAGACCCAAAATTCGCGCGAAAAACGTCGTGGTAATCCCCGAATGATCTTGAGATCTTCCGAAGAGAACCTCGAATGTTTTCCTCCAAGAAATCACGTCGCACACACGCCATCTATTACAAAACGAAACATCAACGTTTAAAGAACGCTTGGAAGTTCAAATTAAGACCCAAAATTCGCGCGAAAAACGTCGTGGTAATCCCCGAATTATCTTGAGAGCTTTTTAAGAAAACCTCGAATGTTTTCCTCCAAGAAATCACGTCGCACACACGCCATCTATTATAAGTGGACGTGACGTGGACGGATCATCCGATGGACCGAGGGATTCTAATTTTGTCGCACTAGCAGTTAATCTAAACGCACGTACCTTCGATAGCGATTGGGGTAGAGCTAGAGCTAAATTTTACATCTAGAACGTAGTCTCAACCACTTTATATTATGTCGATTCCCTTGGTATCAATTTTAAACGATGAATATTATGCTGCAGGTTCCCTCATAGCCGCGGTATCTCCAGCGGTAGTTGTCCCGTGTCTATTCAGACTCAGATCGAAAGGGTACGGTGTGGCTAAGGGTATACCCACATTGATAATAGCCATAGCCGGTATCGACGACGCAGCTTCCGTTGCCGCCTTTGGTATAACCAAAAGTATAATTTTTTCAAATAGTTCCTTAACGAATTTGATACTCATCGGACCGGTTTCGATAGTAGGCGGTACGTATAGATACGAAAAAAAAAACCATAATACCGTCGGATTAAAAGTAAATTTTGCAGGTATTGGATTCGGCGTCCTTTGGGGTCTTCTATCTAACTTTGCGCCCGAAAGACACGATCCGTTTTTGGTGCCGTTGAGGATTTTGATGTTGTTAATTGGCGGTTTGATATCGGTGTTCGGTAGCGAGATGATCGGTTTCGGGGGCGCGGGGCCTTTGGCTTGTGTGGCGACCGCTTTTTCTTCGATATGTTTTTGGTCGAAACAAGGTTGGGAGATCGAAGATAACGCGGCCGCTACGGCCTTCGAAATATTCTGGATGATATTCGAACCGATTCTTTTCGGTATTACGGGTACCGCCATCAAACTCGACCAACTGGAACCGACGCTCGTTTATTACTGCCTTGGGATACTGATAGTCGTTGTCGTTACCAGGATAATTATTACGGTTATCCTCGGAATCGGTTGTAATTTTAATTTGAAAGAGAAAATTTTTATAGCTCTAGCTTGTACGGCTAAAGCTACGGTACAGGTACGTTTCCCTTTTATTCTTATTATTTTTTTTTTATAATAGTTTTATGCATATACGTGAGTTGCTGTATATATTTGTGGATTTGGCAACAGTGTATCTTCCAGCATAAACTCGACGTAACCTCAATTACGAAATTTTGTTATTTGAGTGTGTTCCGTGAATATTGCATCGAGTTGTCTCCGTCTCTAGATTAGGTTAGGTTAGAAAGAAATTTTCGTAAATATATTTGATGATTTTGCCGAAACCGTTATCCTAGACGCGAAGCCACCTTCTTTTGACACACCCTGTATATTATATAGCGTTGTAACTCCATCTGTCGGATTCGTACAAAACTGGAATAACGACATAAGCGATATTCATTTTAAAACAGTAGATCAGCAATACCGTTTCTAGAACGGAAGTGATATATACCCGCCATCTTGAACGTCATTTGTTACTGTCGTGTTCGGCAACTTCTATAAATTGTCTTGTTTACCATCTGTCATCATTGGATGTCATCTGTTGTGTCCGCTATCTTGAATGACATCAGTCAAATGTCGTGTTCACCATCTTGGATATCATCTGTCAACTGTCATGTCCGCCATTTGAATGACATCTATCAATTATCGTGTTTACCATCTTGAGTAATCTGTCGTTTCCGCTATATTGAATGTCATCAGTCAAATATCGTGTTTCACCATTTTGGATATCATCTATAAACTATCGATTCCGCCATCTTGGTTGTCATTTTCGCCATATTGGAACTCATCTATCAATTGTCGTGTTTTCTATCTTGGATATCATCTGTTGTGTCCGCTATCTTGAATGACATTAGTCAAAATGTCGTGTTCACCATCTTGGATATCAGCTGTCAATTGTCATGTCCGCCATTTTGAATGACATGGATCAATTATCGTGTTTACCATCTTGGATGTCATCTGTTGTGTCCGTTATCTTGAATGACATCAGTCAAATGTCGTGTTCACCATCTTGGATATCATCTGTCAACTGTCATGTCCGCCATTTGAATGACATCTATCAATTATCGTGTTTACCATCTTGAGTAATCTGTCGTTTCCGCTATATTGAATGTCATCAGTCAAATATCGTGTTTCACCATTTTGGATATCATCTATAAACTATCGATTCCGCCATCTTGGTTGTCATTTTCGCCATATTGGAACTCATCTATCAATTGTCGTGTTTTCTATCTTGGATATCATCTGTTGTGTCCGCTATCTTGAATGACATTAGTCAAAATGTCGTGTTCACCATCTTGGATATCAGCTGTCAATTGTCATGTCCGTCATTTTGAATGACATGGATCAATTATCGTGTTTACCATCTTGGATGTCATCTGTTGTGTCCGCTATCTTGAATGACATTAGTCAAAATGTCGTGTTCACCATCTTGGATATCATCTGTCAACTGTCATGTCCGCCATTTGAATGACATCTATCAATTATCGTGTTTACCATCTTGAGTAATCTGTCGTTTCCGCTATATTGAATGTCATCAGTCAAATATCGTGTTTCACCATTTTGGATATCATCTATAAACTATCGATTCCGCCATCTTGGTTGTCATTTTCGCCATATTGGAACTCATCTATCAATTGTCGTGTTTTCTATCTTGGATATCATCTGTTGTGTCCGCTATCTTGAATGACATTAGTCAAAATGTCGTGTTCACCATCTTGGATATCAGCTGTCAATTGTCATGTCCGCCATTTTGAATGACATCTTTCAATTATCGTGTTTACCATCTTGGATGTCATTTGTTACGCCCGCCATTTTGAATCTGGATGTAATTGAAACATCGATGTTATGCTCACATTTTGAGGTTACTTATTCACCTCAACTAGAGTTTCTATTATATATTTATAGTTGTTGCACGTTCTTTTTTATGTTCGTGGATTTTTCTAGACTCCTTGTTGTGTTTTTTTCATGTTTACCATCTTGATTGTCATCTGTCGTTTCCGCCATCTTGGTTGTCATTTTCCAATTGTCGTCGTTTTCACAATATTGGATCTCATCTATCAATTGTCGTGTTTTCTATCTTGGATGTCATCTGTTGTGTCCGCTATCTTGAATGACATTAGTCAAAATGTCGTGTTCACCATCTTGGATATCATCTGTCAACTGTCATGTCCGCCATTTTGAATGACATCTATCAATTATCGTGTTTACCATCTTGGACGTCATTTGTTACGCCCGCCATTTTGAATTTGGATGTAATTAAAACATCGATGCTATGCTCGCATTTTGAGGTTAGTTTTTCACCTCACGTGTTTTTTTTAATCTTCTGGCTTTTGTTTACAACAAAATGAGGATATTTTTCAAAATATATCACTTCTTTTTGGTGTATTCCTATTTTTAGTAAATTCTATTTTCTTCTAATTAACGATTACTACGTTCAATAGTTGGTACCAATGACATCATTTTACAAAAAACAATTTTTGTAAATATTTATTAAAAGTGAAATGACTAATGACACTAATTGTCACACATTTCACTTTATCAGCAAGGAAATCTGACAACAGCGCTGTTGTTTGTTTTAAATCCAATTAAAACGATTTATTCGTAAAAAAGAAGACGAGAATTTATATAGCACATGCATTAAAAAGTTTTGTGTGAATTTATTTTTTAATACTAATATAAGACAATATTAATATGTCTATAATATTCATGGTATCGCTTCCCTCCACACACTGATCACGTGACAGAGAAATACATCTACGAACGTAACTTCCGGTAATCAGATCAGTTGACCTTGAACTTCCTCACAACCGTAACTACAGATCCTGTCGTTAAAAAGATTTTAGTAATTATACAGTTTTAAGCAATTAGTTTTTTTTTTTTTAAATTCAGTTAAAAATACTGTACACTTTAATTATTTTTCGTAGAAATAAGCCTATGAATTTCATTTTGATGCATTTCCTTACAGTTAATTGATTGCGTACATAGATAAATATACGAGGAATGGCCAAAAAGACGTTGAATCGTTTTTCTTTGTTTTGTCGTAGTATTCCGAATGTCGGAATGTACGTTTTGAATATATTAGTATCGGGAAAGGGAATTTACGCTATTTCTATGAAATAACCAACATGCAAGCCACCATTTTGAATAAAACAACTGCATGTCTTAGTTTCAGTTAAAATCGAAGTTAGCGTCATCTTTTTGACGTATCGTGTTTGAATTAGTTTGAAAACGTCAACTGTCATTGAAGATTTGTGGTTACTGTCAACCTTACAAAAATTACGTCAAAATAATCGAATCAAAATACATATTTAGTCACTGTATTTTGCGATTGCTCCTCGTAATTTATTTGTATACTATTTAATTTCTAGAAACTTCTAACTACTACAATATCTACGTTGTATAAAATCAACGTGATAATAACTGGTATATAAACGTAGACGTTGCCAAATTGTGACTTCAATTCTTCCTTAATACGCAGCAACTGATAAATGAGTCGAGTTACGTATTATATTCCCTACTTTATTGGTGCGCTCGGCAACGTAGCATTCATTCCTGTTTATTCTTCTAGTAAATATCAATACGTGGAAGTTTGTATCAAATAAAAAAAGATTAAAGTTAAAATTGTTGTTTAATAAAATTAGTATTTTATAAAATTTATCGATTTACGTTTAGGTATAATTTGTAACGTGTGTTGATTTATATCTTGTATAAATTTACGTTTTTTAATAGATTCCACGTCATTAGATACACGTTGCCGCCACAGTATTCGAGCGGGAATTTTAAACCGGCGCAGTTTACAAATATAAATTCGCGTCCTTGAAGCGATTTCGGGCGGGAATTTTGAAATTTCTATAAACCGGTGTATGATGTTTGAATTTTGTGTTTTTAGGCAGCACTAGGACCGGTTATTATAGGGATGGTTTTAGTCGATACACCCGAACACGAATTCGCTAATAAAGTATTGACGATGTGCGTTTTATGTATAGTGTTGACAGCTCCGACGGGCGGTATTTTGATAACGATCTTAGGTCCACGATTGCTTACTAAAACTAATTTTATACCCGAACCGGAGACGTGGAAAAGGAGCCACAGACCGTCGATAAGAGATATAAGTATAATTGACGAAGAAGATGAAAAAGAAACGAATATTTTTGCGGAATTACCTACGATTAGTGTTAAAGCGCCGCAGGATACTGTGTAATTTGATATTAAGAGAAAATGGCTTCTCGGTGTAAGTTAGTGAAGTGGATATGGCGAGGGTTTTATGGATCCTCCAAATTTTTGGGAAAACGGTGTCAGTTAGAGAGAAAAACTTCGGATGAAAGTTGTAGTACATTTAATTTTACGCAAAAAGTGTCCTTTGAAGTTTCTTTCTATTACTGATATTTACAAAGTTAGGGGGGCTAGAGTTTGGGGGGTGATAGTTGCAGATTTAAAATTGCGATTTTTCAATGAAAATGTTCTGAAATTTCAGTTTTTATTTTTTTTGCCAAACGGGAAAAACCATTCCCGCTTTTGATGGTTTTCATTCAGAAAATATTTAAAGTTTAGGAAGATGCAATTTTAACAAATTATTTGGTTATAATTTTGCTATAAACAATGAAAAAAATAGTCTGAAATTAAAATTTTGAATGATGGAAGAATGTTTGAATTTTTTTTTGGAAAATTGCAATTTTTTAGTAAGTTTAGTAAGTTTTTGGAGAAGTAACCTACAACCCTTAAGTTCTAGTCGCCATAACTTTGTAAATATCAGAAATAGGGAAAAAATGCATGGAATCATTTTTGTGTAAAATTAAAAGATCTACAACTTCCATTTGAAGTTTTTTTTTCTAACTTCCACCCTTTTTCCAAAATTTAGAAAAAACGATTTTAATAAAATTTTTTAACCCTCACCCAGGGGATGATTGTAAAACATTTAAATAATGTTATAATTGATGAAAATTGTTGGAAAGTGCCATTAGAGTCGTCCAAATTGGAAATTTTCAAATAGTATACAGGGGAAAACAAAAAATGACCATCAGTATTTTATATAATTTTGAAATTCAAATTTTTTCATGAAAAATTGTCAAAAAATCGTTACGAATTGTAATTTATAATTATTTAAATAATTTTGATTTTTTTTTCAAAGAAACTTTAGAGCAATATTATTTTTTAAAGCTATAACTACCAACCCTTAAGTTCTAGTCGCCATAACTTTGTAAATATCAGAAATAGGGAGAAAATGCGTTGAATCATTTTTGTGTAAAATTAAAAGATTCACAACTTTTATTTGAAGTTTTTTTCTGTAACTTCCACCCTTTTTCCAAAATTTAGAAAAAACGATTTTAATAAAATTTTTTAACCCTCACCCAGGGGATGATTGTAAAACATTTAAATAATGTTATAATTGATGAAAATTGTTGGAAAGTGCCATTAGAGTCGTCCAAATTGGAAATTTTCAAATAGTATACAGGGGAAAACAAAAAATGACCATCAGTATTTTATATAATTTTGAAATTCAAATTTTTTCATGAAAAATTGTCAAAAAATCGTTACGAATTGTAATTTATAATTATTTAAATAATTTTGATTTTTTTTTCAAAGAAACTTTAGAGCAATATTATTTTTTAAAGCTATAACTACCAACCCTTAAGTTCTAGTCGCCATAACTTTGTAAATATCAGAAATAGGGAAAAAATGCATGGAATCATTTTTGTGTAAAATTAAAAGATCTACAACTTCCATTTGAAGTTTTTTTTTCTAACTTCCACCCTTTTTCCAAAATTTAGAAAAAACGATTTTAATAAAATTTTTTAACCCTCACCCAGGGGATGATTGTAAAACATTTAAATAATGTTATAATTGATGAAAATTGTTGGAAAGTGCCATTAGAGTCGTCCAAATTGGAAATTTTCAAATAGTATACAGGGGAAAACAAAAAATGACCATCAGTATTTTATATAATTTTGAAATTCAAATTTTTTCATGAAAAATTGTCAAAAAATCGTTACGAATTGTAATTTATAATTATTTAAATAATTTTGATTTTTTTTTCAAAGAAACTTTAGAGCAATATTATTTTTTAAAGCTATAACTACCAACCCTTAAGTTCTAGTCGCCATAACTTTGTAAATATCAGAAATAGGGAGAAAATGCGTTGAATCATTTTTGTGTAAAATTAAAAGATTCACAACTTTTATTTGAAGTTTTTTTCTGTAACTTCCACCCTTTTTCCAAAATTTAGAAAAAACGATTTTAATAAAATTTTTTAACCCTCACCCAGGGGATGATTGTAAAACATTTAAATAATGTTATAATTGATGAAAATTGTTGGAAAGTGCCATTAGAGTCGTCCAAATTGGAAATTTTCAAATAGTATACAGGGGAAAACAAAAAATGACCATCAGTATTTTATATAATTTTGAAATTCAAATTTTTTCATGAAAAATTGTCAAAAAATCGTTACGAATTGTAATTTATAATTATTTAAATAATTTTGATTTTTTTTTCAAAGAAACTTTAGAGCAATATTATTTTTTAAAGCTATAACTACCAACCCTTAAGTTCTAGTCGCCATAACTTTGTAAATATCAGAAATAGGGAGAAAATGCATGGAATCATTTTTGTGTAAAATTAAAATATCTACAACTTCCATTTGAAGTTTTTTTCTGTAACTTCCACCCTTTTTCCAAAATTTAGAAAAAACGATTTTAATAAAATTTTTTAACCCTCACCCAGGGGATGATTGTAAAACATTTAAATAATGTTATACTTTATGAAAATTGTTGGGAAGTGCCATTAGAGTCGTCCAAATTGGAAATTTTCAAATAGTATACAGGGGAAAACAAAAAATGACTATCAGTATTTTATATAATTTTGAAATTCAAATATTTTTATCAAAATTTGTTAAAAAATCGTCCCGAATTGTAATTTATAATTAGTTGAATAATTTTGAATTTTTTGTTCAAAAAAACTTTAGAGCATCATTATTTTTTAAAGCTATAACTACTAACCCTTAAGTTCTAGTCGCCATAACTTTGTAAATATCAGTAATACGAAAAAAATGCGTGGAATCATTTTTGTGTAAAATTAAAAGATCTACAACTTTCATTTGAAGTTTTTTTCTGTAACTTCCACCCTTTTTCCAAAATTTAGAAAAAACGATTTTAATAAAATTTTTTAACCCTCACCCAGGGGATGATTGTAAAACATTTAAATAATGTTATAATTGATGAAAATTATTGGGAAGTGCCATTAGAGTCGTCCAAATTGGAAATTTTCAAATAGTATACAGGGGAAAACAAAAAATGACCATCAGTATTTTATATAATTTTGAAATTCAAATTTTTTTCATGAAAAATTGTCAAAAAATCGTTACGAATTGTAATTTATAATTATTTAAATAATTTTGATTTTTTTTTCAAAGAAACTTTAGAGCAATATTATTTTTTAAAGCTATAACTACCAACCCTTAAGTTCTAGTCGCCATAACTTTGTAAATATCAAAAATAGGAAAAAAACGCATTGATTCATTTTTGTGTAAAATTAAAAGATCTAGAACTTTTATTTGAAGTTTTTTTTTCTAACTTCCACCCTTTTTCCAAAATTTAGAAAAAACGCTTTTTATAAAATTTTTTTACCCTCACCCAGGGGATGATTACAAAACATTTAAATAATGTTATACTTGATGAAAATTATTGGGAAGTGCCATTAGAGTCATCCAAATTGGAAATTTTCAAATAGTATACAGGGGAAAACAAAAAATGACTCAGTATTTTATATAATTTTGAAATTCAAATTTTTTTCATAAAAATTTGTTAAAAAATCGTCCCGAATTGTAATTTATAATTAGTTGAATAATTTTGAATTTTTTTTTTCAAAGAAACTTTAGAGCAATATTATTTTTTAAAGCTATAACTACCAACCCTTAAGTTCTAGTCGCCATAACTTTGTAAATATCAGTAATACGAAAAAAATGCGTGGAATCATTTTTGTGTAAAATTAAAAGATCTACAACTTTCATTTGAAGTTTTTTTTCTAACTTCCACCCTTTTTCCAAAATTTAGAAAAAACGCTTTTTATAAAATTTTTTCACCCTCACCCAGGGGATGATTACAAAACATTTAAATAATGTTTTACTTGATGAAAATTGTTGGGAAGTGCCATTAGAGTCGTCCAAATTGGAAATTTTCAAATAATATACAGGGGAAAACAAAAAATGACTTAGTATTTTATATAATTTTGAAATTCAAATTTTTTTCATAAAAAATTGTTAAAAAATCGTCCCGAATTGAAATTTATAATTATTTAAACTTGTCTGAATTTTTTTTCAAAAAATTTTACACGTTAGTATTTTTTAAACCTATAACCACCAACCCTTAAGTTCTAGTCGCCATAACTTTGTAAATATCAAAAATAGGGAAAAAACGCATGGAATCATTTTTGTGTAAAATTAAAAGATCTATAACTTTCATTTGGAGGTTTTTTCTCTAACTTCCACCCTTTTTTCAAAATTTAGAAAAAACGATTTTAATAAAATTTTTTTACCCTCACCCAGGGGATGATTACAAAACATTTAAATAATGTTATACTTGATGAAAATTGTTGGGAAGTGCCATTAGAGTCGTCCAAATTGGAATTTTTCAAATAGTATACAGGGGAAAACAAAAAATGACTATCAGTATTTAATATAATTTTGAAATTCAAATTTTTTTCATGAAAAATTGTCAAAAAATCGTCACAAATTGTAATTTATAATTATTTGAATAATTTTGAATTTTTTTCCAAAAAAACTTTAGAGCATCATTATTTTTTAAAGCTATAACTACCAACCCTTAAGTTCTAGTCGCCATAACTTTGTAAATATCAAAAATAGGGAAAAAACGCATGGAATCATTTTTGTGTAAAATTAAAAGATCTACAACTTTTATTTGAAGTTTTTTTCTCTAACTTCCACCCTTTTTCCAAAATTTAGAAAAAACGATTTTTATAAAATATTTTTACCCTCACCCAGGGGATGATTACAAAACATTTAAATAATGTTATAATTGATGAAAATTATTGGGAAGTGCCATTAGAGTCATCCAAATTGGAAATTTTCAAATAGTATACAGGGGAAAACAAAAAATGACTATCAGTATTTTATATAATTTTGAAATTCAAATATTTTTATCAAAATTTGTTAAAAAATCGTCCCGAATTGTAATTTATAATTAGTTGAATAATTTTGAATTTTTTTTTCAAAAAAACTTTAGAGCATCATTATTTTTTAAAGCTATAACTACCAACCCTTAAGTTCTAGTCGCCATAACTTTGTAAATATCAAAAATAGAAAAAAAACGCATTGGATCATTTTTGTGTAAAATTAAAAGATCTACAACTTTCATCCGAAGTTTTTTTTTCTAACTTCCACCCTTTTCCCAAAATTCATAAAAAACGCTTTCACCTTTTATTCAAAATCAAGACACCTCCCTAAACGAATAAAAATAAAATATTTTTTTATCCATAACTGCCGGAACGGTCATTAATTTTAAACGTCCAAAATCACAAACAACAATTAAAATATTTTCGCAACATATTTAATCATATGGAAACATTCCCATAGTTGTTGACATTATCGGATTAAAACGAACGTCATGGAAATTGCTATATCCCCCCATACAACAATTCAAGAAACGTTATTATCGAATAAAACGACTTCTCGATCCAACTGCTATAGAAAGCGACTCCAAAAAGTAGCACACCAGCTTCAAAACGGCGCAAATATTTATTCAAACAAATGCACTCGCAACATCCACACCCGGTATAATCACGAACGTTAGATTTCCGTCTGGTTCGAAAAAAAAAAAAATCATGAAATAATTGATGCTTTTGTTAGATATTATTATTATTACTATTATTATTTGTGTTTGCCTAATTATATTAAATTCAGTTGAATAATAAGTTGCGTATTGTACATCATCCTCAGTTGGTGTTTGTTGCATGTCCTTGTGTGTACGGTTGTTGAATAATCGGTGATTTATTCTTTGGTTAAAATCTGTCCATAGGTAAGTTTATTCATATTTTTCAAAATCTCCCGATGCATGAAGGACGTTACTTGTAAATTATAACTACAAACAATTTAGAAAGTCTTTATATAATTGTTGTTGAATCGGTTAAAAGAAAATTAACAAAAAATAGAAAGTAATTGAAAATAAAGTGTTTTTACGAGGGTAGTGTCCGAAGTACTCGATTCGACAAAGAAAACACAAAAATTTTAAACTTTTAGCCCCATACACAAAAAATAGAAAGTGATTGACAATAAACGTGGGTCTATAGTGAGATAATCGAGTCTATTTGATAAAACTATCGGGGTTTTTACGAGGGTAGTCCCAGAAGTACTCGATTCGACAAAGAAAACACAAAAATTTTAAACTTTTAGCCCCATACACAAAAAATAGAAAGTGATTGACAATAAACGTGGATCTATAGTGAGATAATCGAGTCTATTTGATAAAACTATCGGGGTTTTTACGAGGGTAGTCCCAGAAGTACTCCATTCAATAAAGAAAACACAAAAATTTTAAACTTTTAACCCCATACACAAAAAATAGAAAGTGATTGAAAAGAAACGTGGATCTATAGTGAGATAATCGAGTCTATTTGATAAAACTATCGGGGTTTTTACGAGGGTAGTCCCAGAAGTACTCGATTCGACAAAGAAAACACAAAAATTTTAAACTTTTAGCCCCATACACAAAAAATAGAAAGTGATTGACAATAAACGTGGATCTATAGTGAGATAATCGAGTCTATTTGATAAAACTATCGGGGTTTTTACGAGGGTAGTCCCAGAAGTACTCCATTCAATAAAGAAAACACAAAAATTTTAAACTTTTAGCCCCATACACAAAAAATAGAAAGTGATTGACAATAAACGTGGATCTATAGTGAGATAATCGAGTCTATTTGATAAAATTATCGGGGTTTTTACGAGGGTAGTCCCAGAAGTACTCGATTCGACAAAGAAAACCCAAAAATTTTAAACTTTTAGCCCCATACACAAAAAATAGAAAGTGATTGACAATAAACGTGGATCTATAGTGAGATAATCGAGTCTATTTGATAAAACTATCGGGGTTTTTACGAGGGTAGTCCCAGAAGTACTCGATTCGACAAAGAAAACACAAAAATTTTAAACTTTTAGCCCCATACACAAAAAATAGAAAGTGATTGACAATAAACGTGGATCTATAGTGAGATAATCGAGTCTATTTGATAAAACTATCGGGGTTTTTACGAGGGTAGTCCCAGAAGTACTCCATTCAATAAAGAAAACACAAAAATTTTAAACTTTTAACCCCATACACAAAAAATAGAAAGTGATTGAAAAGAAACGTGGATCTATAGTGAGATAATCGAGTCTATTTGATAAAACTATCGGGGTTTTTACGAGGGTAGTCCCAGAAGTACTCGATTCGACAAAGAAAACACAAAAATTTTAAACTTTTAGCCCCATACACAAAAAATAGAAAGTGATTGACAATAAACGTGGATCTATAGTGAGATAATCGAGTCTATTTGATAAAACTATCGGGGTTTTTACGAGGGTAGTCCCAGAAGTACTCCATTCAATAAAGAAAACACAAAAATTTTAAACTTTTAGCCCCATACACAAAAAATAGAAAGTGATTGACAATAAACGTGGATCTATAGTGAGATAATCGAGTCTATTTGATAAAACTATCGGGGTTTTTACGAGGGTAGTCCCAGAAGTACTCCATTCAATAAAGAAAACACAAAAATTTTAAACTTTTAGCCCCATACACAAAAAATAGAAAGTGATTGACAATAAACGTGGATCTATAGTGAGATAATCGAGTCTATTTGATAAAACTATCGGGGTTTTTACGAGGGTAGTCCCAGAAGTACTCGATTCGACAAAGAAAACACAAAAATTTTAAACTTTTAGCCCCATACACAAAAAATAGAAAGTGATTGACAATAAACGTGGGTCTATAGTGAGATAATCGAGTCTATTTGATAAAACTATCGGGGTTTTTACGAGGGTAGTCCCAGAAGTACTCCATTCAATAAAGAAAACACAAAAATTTTAAACTTTTAGCCCCATTCACAAAAAATAAAAAGTGATTGACAATAAACGTGGATCTATAGTGAGATAATCGAGTCTATTTGATAAAACTATCGGGGTTTTTACGAGGGTAGTCCCAGAAGTACTCGATTCAACAAAGAAAACACAAAAATTTTAAACTTTTAGCCCCATACACAAAAAATAGAAAGTGATTGACAATAAACGTGGGTCTATAGTGAGATAATCGAGTCTATTTGATAAAACTATCGGGGTTTTTACGAGGGTAGTCCCAGAAGTACTCCATTCAATAAAGAAAACACAAAAATTTTAAACTTTTAGCCCCATTCACAAAAAATAAAAAGTGATTGACAATAAACGTGGATCTATAGTGAGATAATCGAGTCTATTTGATAAAACTATCGGGGTTTTTACGAGGGTAGTCCCAGAAGTACTCGATTCAACAAAGAAAACACAAAAATTTTAAACTTTTAGCCCCATACACAAAAAATAGAAAGTGATTGACAATAAACGTGGGTCTATAGTGAGATAATCGAGTCTATTTGATAAAACTATCGGGGTTTTTACGAGGGTAGTCCCAGAAGTACTCCATTCAATAAAGAAAACACAAAAATTTTAAACTTTTAGCCCCATTCACAAAAAATAAAAAGTGATTGACAATAAACGTGGATCTATAGTGAGATAATCGAGTCTATTTGATAAAACTATCGGGGTTTTTACGAGGGTAGTCCCAGAAGTACTCGATTCAACAAAGAAAACACAAAAATTTTAAACTTTTAGCCCCATACACAAAAAATAGAAAGTGATTGACAATAAACGTGGGTCTATAGTGAGATAATCGAGTCTATTTGATAAAACTATCGGGGTTTTTACGAGGGTAGTCCCAGAAGTACTCGATTCGACAAAGAAAACACAAAAATTTTAAACTTTTAGCCCCATACACAAAAAATAGAAAGTGATTGACAATAAACGTGGATCTATAGTGAGATAATCGAGTCTATTTGATAAAACTATCGGGGTTTTTACGAGGGTAGTCCCAGAAGTACTCGATTCGACAAAGAAAACACAAAAATTTTAAACTTTTAGCCCCATACACAAAAAATAGAAAGTGATTGACAATAAACGTGGATCTATAGTGAGATAATCGAGTCTATTTGATAAAACTATCGGGGTTTTTACGAGGGTAGTCCCAGAAGTACTCGATTCAACAAAGAAAACACAAAAATTTTAAACTTTTAGCCCCATACACAAAAAATAGAAAGTGATTGACAATAAACGTGGATCTATAGTGAGATAATCGAGTCTATTTGATAAAACTATCGGGGTTTTTACGAGGGTAGTCCCAGAAGTACTCGATTCGACAAAGAAAACACAAAAATTTTAAACTTTTAGCCCCATACACAAAAAATAGAAAGTGATTGACAATAAACGTGGATCTATAGTGAGATAATCGAGTCTATTTGATAAAACTATCGGGGTTTTTACGAGGGTAGTCCCAGAAGTACTCGATTCAACAAAGAAAACACAAAAATTTTAAACTTTTAGCCCCATACACAAAAAATAGAAAGTGATTGACAATAAACGTGGGTCTATAGTGAGATAATCGAGTCTATTTGATAAAACTATCGGGGTTTTTACGAGGGTAGTCCCAGAAGTACTCCATTCAATAAAGAAAACACAAAAATTTTAAACTTTTAGCCCCATTCACAAAAAATAAAAAGTGATTGACAATAAACGTGGATCTATAGTGAGATAATCGAGTCTATTTGATAAAACTATCGGGGTTTTTACGAGGGTAGTCCCAGAAGTACTCGATTCAACAAAGAAAACACAAAAATTTTAAACTTTTAGCCCCATACACAAAAAATAGAAAGTGATTGACAATAAACGTGGGTCTATAGTGAGATAATCGAGTCTATTTGATAAAACTATCGGGGTTTTTACGAGGGTAGTCCCAGAAGTACTCCATTCAATAAAGAAAACACAAAAATTTTAAACTTTTAGCCCCATTCACAAAAAATAAAAAGTGATTGACAATAAACGTGGATCTATAGTGAGATAATCGAGTCTATTTGATAAAACTATCGGGGTTTTTACGAGGGTAGTCCCAGAAGTACTCGATTCAACAAAGAAAACACAAAAATTTTAAACTTTTAGCCCCATACACAAAAAATAGAAAGTGATTGACAATAAACGTGGGTCTATAGTGAGATAATCGAGTCTATTTGATAAAACTATCGGGGTTTTTACGAGGGTAGTCCCAGAAGTACTCGATTCGACAAAGAAAACACAAAAATTTTAAACTTTTAGCCCCATACACAAAAAATAGAAAGTGATTGACAATAAACGTGGATCTATAGTGAGATAATCGAGTCTATTTGATAAAACTATCGGGGTTTTTACGAGGGTAGTCCCAGAAGTACTCGATTCGACAAAGAAAACACAAAAATTTTAAACTTTTAGCCCCATACACAAAAAATAGAAAGTGATTGACAATAAACGTGGATCTATAGTGAGATAATCGAGTCTATTTGATAAAACTATCGGGGTTTTTACGAGGGTAGTCCCAGAAGTACTCGATTCAACAAAGAAAACACAAAAATTTTAAACTTTTAGCCCCATACACAAAAAATAGAAAGTGATTGACAATAAACGTGGGTCTATAGTGAGATAATCGAGTCTATTTGATAAAACTATCGGGATTTTTACGAGCCATTTTTCCAATCCTGGGAATAAAAAATCATCCAAGGGAGGTGATGAAGAAACGACAACAATAAAACCACTCAAAAATCAAAAAAACAAAAACGTGAAGGCCGTTTTTGCTAGGGAAACACATTCCAACGAAACCACCACCACCCCAGCCCTGCAGAGGAGCTATTCCTATATCGGGGCCCGCTCGAACAAACCACATTCCTTACAAAAAATCCTTTTTTATCCTACCAAACTAGGACCGACGAATTTCCCTTTTTTAAACTCATCAAAGTGATAAAAAAAAACTTTAGATTTTGTTAAACTGTTTTCGAGGAAACTTGGATTTTGTTTGTAATTAAAATAACCAAAAAGAAATTGTCGAGTCGATGTTTTGAAAAATTTTAAATCCTTGAAACCACCTAGAAGTCTTTTATTATTAATAATTCCCATAAAATATCTTAACGATCATTCAAAATTATGGATTTTACATAATAAAATCGACGTTTTAAAACAATTTTTCATATTGAACTCACCTGGTAGGTATTTCACATTATAAATTCGAGGTTACGACTTAATCGTGATTCTTATAAACGCATCGTGCATACCTTCGAATCGATAGCGAGTATTTTTTTTAATAACAAACAATATTTATTATCTAGCTATTGAATTTTTACATAAACAAATACCGAGATAACGTACATTTCTAATTATGCAGTCCTGTTATTTTGTTATAAAACCATTTTGAACAAATGCGATACCGAAAGTGTAAAATGAGTTAAAAAACGCAAAATCGTGTGACTATCTATGAAAAACATATTTTTTACGCCAAAAATTGATTTTAATCATCAATTTAATCTCCGAAACAATCAATAAACGCCTCTCTAACTTCCCGATTTCGTGCTGATAGAAAAATTTCGAAATAGGCTTCAATTTCAACAATTGCTTCATCATTCAAGTCGAATTTCTAACTGGCGACCTTTCTTTTCATAATATCGATTAGTTAGTAGTTACTAGGTGCCAGATCTGGACTATACGGTGGATGATTAAGCAATTCCTTTAATTTAACACCATCGTTGCCATCGACTTGTGAATCGGTGGATTGTTTTGGAGCAACAGACAGTTTCTTTCTTGATTTTTGCATTAATACAATCCAATAACTTTACGTAGTATTCGCTATTGTCTTTCTCTGCCTTTTGGAGATGGTAGATGGACAGTATTCTCAAAATACCGAAGCTATAACCTCCCCAGTTGACTATTGTGCTTTTGGATGCTCCGGACGTAATCCACCGGCTGCAGGCCACTCAGATAATGATCGTTTTGATCCTGGAACGAAGTGATGGATCCATTTCCACATATCGATGCAAAAAATCTGATTTATTACATGTAAACATGACCAAATACTGATCCGAATCATCAACATGTTGATTTTGATCGAATGTAAGTTTACGTGGCAACAATTTTGAAAAAAGCTTTTTCAAGGTCAAATGTTCATGTATAATTGTGAACATACTGCGTTTTGGTGTCTTTAGGGCCTCAACTATTCCAATTTACGATTAGATATGACTTTTTTGATGTAACCACTTCAATTGGACGTTCACCGTCATCGGTGTATGTACAACCACGTTTAAATTCGGCAAACCAAATCGAAAGGTTTTTTTCGATGGATCAGAGCCAGGATAATACTTTTGAAGCCGTTGTTCAACTTGTACATTATTTTTTTCAACAAGAAGCAATGATAAATTAACACACGAAAGCAGCTTCACTTAAATAACTGTCACTTGTCTGTAACTAATCGAAATGTCATGAAATTTGACACATAGTTTTTTGCAAGTTGGTATTTCGTAAACGTCATATGGATTTAACAATGGCAGCGCCATCTGTGTGTCAGTCACTCGACTTATTGAGTGATGTGATATAATATAAACTCGGTTGACCTTATAACTTGGTTTCTTCTTTAAAAATGCGATTTTAAATGGGAATTTGATTTATATCCAACTCCTCACACGTTCTGTTCCTTTATATGATAAATAATTTATAAACACACTGTATATAACGTCAAAAACTATAAGTAAATGTTGAAATAGCTTCAAGACTTAACAATTGTGTTAAATTGTCAGCACGAAAGAAAAAAATAAACGAGTCGCATAAAAAAACGTCCTCGACGTCTTCACTTAAAGGTCATTGACCTTATTAATTGATTTCTTCTTTAAAAATGCGATTTTAAATGGGAATTTGATTTATATCCAACTCCTCACACATTCTGTTCCTTTATATGATAAATAATTTATAAACACACTGTATATAACGTCAAAAACTTTAAGTAAATGTTGAAATAGCTTCAAGACTTAACAATTGTGTTAAATTGTCAGCACGAAAGAAAAAAACAAACGAGTCGCATAAAAAAACGTCCTCGACGTCTTCACTTAAAGGTTAGTGACCTTATTAATTGATTTCTTCTTTAAAAATGCGATTTTAAATGGGAATTTGATTTATATCCAACTCCTCACACATTCTGTTCCTTTATATGATAAATAATTTATAAACACACTGTATATAACGTCAAAAACTTTAAGTAAATGTTGAAATAGCTTCAAGACTTAACAATTGCGATAAAATGTCAGCACGAAACAAAAAAATAAACGAGTCGCATAAAAAAACGTCCTCGACGTCTTCACTTAAAGGTCATTGACCTTATTAATTGATTTCTTCTTTAAAAATGCGATTTTAAATGGGAATTTGATTTATATCCAACTCCTCACACGTTCTGTTCCTTTATATGATAAATAATTTATAAACACACTGTATATAACGTCAAAAACTTTAAGTAAATGTTGAAATAGCTTCAAGACTTAACAATTGCGATAAAATGTCAGCACGAAACAAAAAAATAAACGAGTCGCATAAAAAAACGTCCTCGACGTCTTCACTTAAAGGTCATTGACCTTATTAATTGATTTCTTCTTTAAAAATGCGATTTTAAATGGGAATTTGATTTATATCCAACTCCTCACACGTTCTGTTCCTTTATATGATAAATAATTTATAAACACACTGTATATAACGTCAAAAACTTTAAGTAAATGTTGAAATAGCTTCAAGACTTAACAATTGTGTTAAATTGTCAGCACGAAACAAAAAAATAAACGAGTCGCATAAAAAAATGTCCTCGACGTCTTCACTTAAAGGTTAGTGACCTTATTAATTGATTTCTTCTTTAAAAATGCGATTTTAAATGGGAATTTGATTTATATCCAACTCCTCACACATTCTGTTCCTTTATATGATAAATAATTTATAAACACACTGTATATAACGTCAAAAACTTTAAGTAAATGTTGAAATAGCTTCAAGACTTAACAATTGTGTTAAATTGTCAGCACGAAAGAAAAAAATAAACGAGTCGCATAAAAAAACGTCCTCGACGTCTTCACTTAAAGGTCATTGACCTTATTAATTGATTTCTTCTTTAAAAATGCGATTTTAAATGGGAATTTGATTTATATCCAACTCCTCACACATTCTGTTCCTTTATATGATAAATAATTTATAAACACACTGTATATAATGTCAAAAACTTTAAGTAAATGTTGAAATAGCTTCAAGACTTAACAATTGCGATAAAATGTCAGCACGAAACAAAAAAATAAACGAGTCGCATAAAAAAATGTCCTCGACGTCTTCACTTAAAGGTTAGTGACCTTATTAATTGATTTCTTCTTTAAAAATGCGATTTTAAATGGGAATTTGATTTATATCCAACTCCTCACACATTCTGTTCCTTTATATGATAAATAATTTATAAACACACTGTATATAACGTCAAAAACTTTAAGTAAATGTTGAAATAGCTTCAAGACTTAACAATTGTGTTAAATTGTCAGCACGAAAGAAAAAAATAAACGAGTCGCATAAAAAAACGTCCTCGACGTCTTCACTTAAAGGTCATTGACCTTATTAATTGATTTCTTCTTTAAAAATGCGATTTTAAATGGGAATTTGATTTATATCCAACTCCTCACACATTCTGTTCCTTTATATGATAAATAATTTATAAACACACTGTATATAACGTCAAAAACTTTAAGTAAATGTTGAAATAGCTTCAAGACTTAACAATTGCGATAAAATGTCAGCACGAAACAAAAAAATAAACGAGTCGCATAAAAAAACGTCCTCGACGTCTTCACTTAAAGGTCATTGACCTTATTAATTGATTTCTTCTTTAAAAATGCGATTTTAAATGGGAATTTGATTTATATCCAACTCCTCACACATTCTGTTCCTTTATATGATAAATAATTTATAAACACACTGTATATAACGTCAAAAACTTTAAGTAAATGTTGAAATAGCTTCAAGACTTAACAATTGCGATAAAATGTCAGCACGAAACAAAAAAATAAACGAGTCGCATAAAAAAACGTCCTCGACGTCTTCACTTAAAGGTCATTGACCTTATTAATTGATTTCTTCTTTAAAAATGCGATTTTAAATGGGAATTTGATTTATATCCAACTCCTCACACGTTCTGTTCCTTTATATGATAAATAATTTATAAACACACTGTATATAACGTCAAAAACTTTAAGTAAATGTTGAAATAGCTTCAAGACTTAACAATTGCGATAAAATGTCAGCACGAAACAAAAAAATAAACGAGTCGCATAAAAAAACGTCCTCGACGTCTTCACTTAAAGGTCATTGACCTTATTAATTGATTTCTTCTTTAAAAATGCGATTTTAAATGGGAATTTGATTTATATCCAACTCCTCACACGTTCTGTTCCTTTATATGATAAATAATTTATAAACACACTGTATATAACGTCAAAAACTTTAAGTAAATGTTGAAATAGCTTCAAGACTTAACAATTGTGTTAAATTGTCAGCACGAAACAAAAAAATAAACGAGTCGCATAAAAAAACGTCCTCGACGTCTTCACTTAAAGGTCATTGACCTTATTAATTGATTTCTTCTTTAAAAATGCGATTTTAAATGGGAATTTGATTTATATCCAACTCCTCACACATTCTGTTCCTTTATATGATAAATAATTTATAAACACACTGTATATAACGTCAAAAACTTTAAGTAAATGTTGAAATAGCTTCAAGACTTAACAATTGCGATAAAATGTCAGCACGAAACAAAAAAATAAACGAGTCGCATAAAAAAATGTCCTCGACGTCTTCACTTAAAGGTTAGTGACCTTATTAATTGATTTCTTCTTTAAAAATGCGATTTTAAATGGGAATTTGATTTATATCCAACTCCTCACACATTCTGTTCCTTTATATGATAAATAATTTATAAACACACTGTATATAACGTCAAAAACTTTAAGTAAATGTTGAAATAGCTTCAAGACTTAACAATTGCGATAAAATGTCAGCACGAAACAAAAAAATAAACGAGTCGCATAAAAAAACGTCCTCGACGTCTTCACTTAAAGGTCATTGACCTTATTAATTGATTTCTTCTTTAAAAATGCGATTTTAAATGGGAATTTGATTTATATCCAACTCCTCACACGTTCTGTTCCTTTATATGATAAATAATTTATAAACACACTGTATATAACGTCAAAAACTTTAAGTAAATGTTGAAATAGCTTCAAGACTTAACAATTGTGTTAAATTGTCAGCACGAAACAAAAAAATAAACGAGTCGCATAAAAAAATGTCCTCGACGTCTTCACTTAAAGGTTAGTGACCTTATTAATTGATTTCTTCTTTAAAAATGCGATTTTAAATGGGAATTTGATTTATATCCAACTCCTCACACATTCTGTTCCTTTATATGATAAATAATTTATAAACACACTGTATATAACGTCAAAAACTTTAAGTAAATGTTGAAATAGCTTCAAGACTTAACAATTGTGTTAAATTGTCAGCACGAAAGAAAAAAATAAACGAGTCGCATAAAAAAACGTCCTCGACGTCTTCACTTAAAGGTCATTGACCTTATTAATTGATTTCTTCTTTAAAAATGCGATTTTAAATGGGAATTTGATTTATATCCAACTCCTCACACATTCTGTTCCTTTATATGATAAATAATTTATAAACACACTGTATATAATGTCAAAAACTTTAAGTAAATGTTGAAATAGCTTCAAGACTTAACAATTGCGATAAAATGTCAGCACGAAACAAAAAAATAAACGAGTCGCATAAAAAAACGTCCTCGACGTCTTCACTTAAAGGTCATTGACCTTATTAATTGATTTCTTCTTTAAAAATGCGATTTTAAATGGGAATTTGATTTATATCCAACTCCTCACACATTCTGTTCCTTTATATGATAAATAATTTATAAACACACTGTATATAACGTCAAAAACTTTAAGTAAATGTTGAAATAGCTTCAAGACTTAACAATTGCGATAAAATGTCAGCACGAAACAAAAAAATAAACGAGTCGCATAAAAAAACGTCCTCGACGTCTTCACTTAAAGGTCATTGACCTTATTAATTGATTTCTTCTTTAAAAATGCGATTTTAAATGGGAATTTGATTTATATCCAACTCCTCACACATTCTGTTCCTTTATATGATAAATAATTTATAAACACACTGTATATAACGTCAAAAACTTTAAGTAAATGTTGAAATAGCTTCAAGACTTAACAATTGCGATAAAATGTCAGCACGAAACAAAAAAATAAACGAGTCGCATAAAAAAACGTCCTCGACGTCTTCACTTAAAGGTCATTGACCTTATTAATTGATTTCTTCTTTAAAAATGCGATTTTAAATGGGAATTTGATTTATATCCAACTCCTCACACGTTCTGTTCCTTTATATGATAAATAATTTATAAACACACTGTATATAACGTCAAAAACTTTAAGTAAATGTTGAAATAGCTTCAAGACTTAACAATTGCGATAAAATGTCAGCACGAAACAAAAAAATAAACGAGTCGCATAAAAAAACGTCCTCGACGTCTTCACTTAAAGGTCATTGACCTTATTAATTGATTTCTTCTTTAAAAATGCGATTTTAAATGGGAATTTGATTTATATCCAACTCCTCACACGTTCTGTTCCTTTATATGATAAATAATTTATAAACACACTGTATATAACGTCAAAAACTTTAAGTAAATGTTGAAATAGCTTCAAGACTTAACAATTGCGATAAAATGTCAGCACGAAACAAAAAAATAAACGAGTCGCATAAAAAAACGTCCTCGACGTCTTCACTTAAAGGTCATTGACCTTATTAATTGATTTCTTCTTTAAAAATGCGATTTTAAATGGGAATTTGATTTATATCCAACTCCTCACACGTTCTGTTCCTTTATATGATAAATAATTTATAAACACACTGTATATAACGTCAAAAACTTTAAGTAAATGTTGAAATAGCTTCAAGACTTAACAATTGCGATAAAATGTCAGCACGAAACAAAAAAATAAACGAGTCGCATAAAAAAACGTCCTCGACGTCTTCACTTAAAGGTCATTGACCTTATTAATTGATTTCTTCTTTAAAAATGCGATTTTAAATGGGAATTTGATTTATATCCAACTCCTCACACGTTCTGTTCCTTTATATGATAAATAATTTATAAACACACTGTATATAACGTCAAAAACTTTAAGTAAATGTTGAAATAGCTTCAAGACTTAACAATTGTGTTAAATTGTCAGCACGAAACAAAAAAATAAACGAGTCGCATAAAAAAATGTCCTCGACGTCTTCACTTAAAGGTTAGTGACCTTATTAATTGATTTCTTCTTTAAAAATGCGATTTTAAATGGGAATTTGATTTATATCCAACTCCTCACACATTCTGTTCCTTTATATGATAAATAATTTATAAACACACTGTATATAACGTCAAAAACTTTAAGTAAATGTTGAAATAGCTTCAAGACTTAACAATTGTGTTAAATTGTCAGCACGAAACAAAAAAATAAACGAGTCGCATAAAAAAACGTCCTCGACGTCTTCACTTAAAGGTTAGTGACCTTATTAATTGATTTCTTCTTTAAAAATGCGATTTTAAATGGGAATTTGATTTATATCCAACTCCTCACACGTTCTGTTCCTTTATATGATAAATAATTTATAAACACACTGTATATAACGTCAAAAACTTTAAGTAAATGTTGAAATAGCTTCAAGACTTAACAATTGTGTTAAATTGTCAGCACGAAACAAAAAAATAAACGAGTCGCATAAAAAAATGTCCTCGACGTCTTCACTTAAAGGTTAGTGACCTTATTAATTGATTTCTTCTTTAAAAATGCGATTTTAAATGGGAATTTGATTTATATCCAACTCCTCACACATTCTGTTCCTTTATATGATAAATAATTTATAAACACACTGTATATAACGTCAAAAACTTTAAGTAAATGTTGAAATAGCTTCAAGACTTAACAATTGCGATAAAATGTCAGCACGAAACAAAAAAATAAACGAGTCGCATAAAAAAACGTCCTCGACGTCTTCACTTAAAGGTCATTGACCTTATTAATTGATTTCTTCTTTAAAAATGCGATTTTAAATGGGAATTTGAAATCTATCCAATTCCTCACACGTTCTGTTCCTTTATATGATAAATAATTTATAAACACACTGTATATAACGTCAAAAACTATAAGTAAATGTTGAAATAGCTTCAAGACTTAACAATTGTGTTAAATTGTCAGCACGAAAAAAAAAAATAAACGAGTCGCATAAAAAAACGTCCTCGACGTCTTCACTTAAAGGTCATTGACCTTATTAATTGATTTCTTCTTTAAAAATGCGATTTTAAATGGGAATTTGATTTATATCCAACTCCTCACACATTCTGTTCCTTTATATGATAAATAATTTATAAACACACTGTATATAACGTCAAAAACTTTAAGTAAATGTTGAAATAGCTTCAAGACTTAACAATTGCGATAAAATGTCAGCACGAAACAAAAAAATAAACGAGTCGCATAAAAAAACGTCCTCGACGTCTTCACTTAAAGGTCATTGACCTTATTAATTGATTTCTTCTTTAAAAATGCGATTTTAAATGGGAATTTGATTTATATCCAACTCCTCACACGTTCTGTTCCTTTATATGATAAATAATTTATAAACACACTGTATATAACGTCAAAAACTTTAAGTAAATGTTGAAATAGCTTCAAGACTTAACAATTGCGATAAAATGTCAGCACGAAACAAAAAAATAAACGAGTCGCATAAAAAAACGTCCTCGACGTCTTCACTTAAAGGTCATTGACCTTATTAATTGATTTCTTCTTTAAAAATGCGATTTTAAATGGGAATTTGATTTATATCCAACTCCTCACACGTTCTGTTCCTTTATATGATAAATAATTTATAAACACACTGTATATAACGTCAAAAACTTTAAGTAAATGTTGAAATAGCTTCAAGACTTAACAATTGTGTTAAATTGTCAGCACGAAACAAAAAAATAAACGAGTCGCATAAAAAAACGTCCTCGACGTCTTCACTTAAAGGTTAGTGACCTTATTAATTGATTTCTTCTTTAAAAATGCGATTTTAAATGGGAATTTGATTTATATCCAACTCCTCACACATTCTGTTCCTTTATATGATAAATAATTTATAAACACACTGTATATAACGTCAAAAACTTTAAGTAAATGTTGAAATAGCTTCAAGACTTAACAATTGCGATAAAATGTCAGCACGAAACAAAAAAATAAACGAGTCGCATAAAAAAACGTCCTCGACGTCTTCACTTAAAGGTTATTGACCTCATAACGTAGATTATTTGTTTAAAAAAATTGTAATTCAGTCAAAATACGATTCCATTTAATATTTACTCTACCAGCACCCCGTATACGATCATTATCTTTGGTTTCTCCCATTACATAATTTATAGTTGCGAAAAATAATAGTGTTGTTATGTAATGTCGAATCTATTCGTAGAACTGGTTTACCATCGAGTCAATTTAAAATGTTATTAAACTCTGAAAACTAAATACAGATACGTAATTTTCTCATTAACATACGTATCAAACAACCGCTACGAAATTTGTTTTGCAATTCAAAAGACTCAAAATAACATCCGAAGAAGGAACAGCTGGTAATAAATCAACTCCGTTTCTTCTTCCCGCGAAACTTTTACTCGATACCCGTTAGACTTCACGCCTTCCTTCCTTTTATAAATTGGATGCGAGTTCAGTTTCGTCAAGCTACAGTTTTTCACAAAAATATCGAATCGGTTTTGCGAACGGCTATTAATTAACTTAGTTTATCCGTCCTGTATAACAACACACATTTTGTAACTTGAAATTAGTATGACAACAACGAAACTGTCAAGGTGACTCTGTATCCATCGACGATGTTTGTGTGTCGGGAATTATTGGAATTTTCGATGTTTATTTTAAGAAAAATAAAAAACCGCTTACTAAAAATTTCCAAGAAAAATTTGACGTGCAAATCAAATTAAATCGATTGTTTGTTTGCTTATTTTCGTTTTAAATTTAATCACGTTTTTTAAGGACGCAAATAAATACTATTCGAAGCCCTCCCGTATACAATATCTAATTCGGAATCATACCAGTGTCGTGGGGTTTGGTTTGTAAAATAGTGAGGTTAGGAATTCTAAATATCGAATCAACCGGAAACGGAGTTATTTAAATGTCCTAATACATATACAGGGTGTCCCATGACGAGTTAAAACTATCTGTATACAAAGTTGTACCAAGAAAATGTACTTTATTTGATGATATTTACATAATTGACTAATGACAGTTATGTAACTGTCATTTATTACAAGGCCTACTGAAAGTATACGTAAAAAATTAAAATTCGATAATAATTTAAAACCTTAAATATAAAAAGTTTAAATAGAATTAGTAAATACAATTTATTTGATTTATTTGCACAGACCTTGACAAGATAAAGAAAAATTATTTTTTATTTTTTAGTGCTTGTATCATCGGGTCAAAATAAAATTTAAACCACACCTAGATTTCTGAAAATTTACAGAAAATATTTAATATCTGGATAACGGTAGGGTTTAGGTATAGGAAATTATGAATGAAATTGCCTTATTTTTTACCTCTGAATGTATTAAAATAGAAAAAACCGGGTGGTTCTATTTAAAAAAATGGAGTAATTTGATATTTATGATGTTAAATTTTGAAAACTTTTTATACACACCCTGTATAAAACCTGTAACTGCAACTTTGTTATTTCAAATAGAACACCCTGTATACTACGACATTTTTGAAATATACGTACTTTTGTCTAAAAATTTTTTTCGAAAAATGCATATTTTTTGAGTTATTGATTTTTTTGAAAAAAATTAGACCGTTGCAGAAAGACCCTTATAAATTATTTTTTTACGAGGACACCCTTAAAAATATGAAAATAGTTTCTGTTGGGTTGCTTTTAGCAAGGTCACATGTATTTGAAAATATGTTAAAAAATTCTTCATTTTATACAGGGTGTGTATAAGAAGTCTTCAAAGTTCTTAAAAAATTTACAGAAAATATTTAATATCTGGATAACGGTAGGGTTTAGGTATAGGAAATTATACATGAAATTGCCTTATTTTTTACCTCTGAATGTATTAAAATAGAAAAAACCGGGTGGTTCTATTTAAAAAAATGGAGTAATTTGATATTTATGAAGTTAAGTTTTGAAAACTTTTTATACACACCCTGTATAAAACCTGTAACTGCAACTTTGTTATTTCAAATATAACACCCTGTATACTACAACATTTTTGAAATATACGTACTTTTGTCTGAAAACTTTTTTCGAAAAATGCATACTTTTTGACTTATTGATTTTTTTGAAAAAAATTAGACCGTTGCAGACAGACCCTTATAAATTATTTTTTTACGAGGACACCCTTAAAAATATGAAAATAGTTTCTGTTGGGTTGCTTTTAGCAAGGCAACATGTATTTGAAAATATGTTAAAAAATTCTTCATTTTATACAGGGTGTGTATAAGAAGTCTTCAAAGTTCTTAAAAAATTTACAGAAAATATTTAATATCTGGATAACGGTAGGGTTTAGGTATAGGAAATTATACATGAAATTGCCTTATTTTTTACCTCTGAATGTATTAAAATAGAAAAAACCGGGTGGTTATATTTGAAAAAATAAAGAAATTCGATATTTACGAAATTAAATTTTGAACACTTTTTATACACACCTTGTATAAAATAAAAAATTTTTTAACATAGATTCAAATACTTCAGACCTTGCTTAAATAAACCTAATAGAAACGATTTTCATATCTTTAAGGGTATTTTCGTAAAAAAATAATTTATAAGGGTCTGCAAAAGTTACAAAAAAATTAATAATTCGAAAAATACGCATTTTTAGAAAAAACTTTTTAGACAAAAGTATACTAAAATTTTACGTAGATTTCAAAAATGTATTAATACACAAGGTGTTCCATTTGAAATAACAAAGTTTTGGTGGTTTTGAAAGTTTTCAAAAAGTTCGTATCCGAAAATTTAAACGTAGAGATTTTGCTATATACAGATAGTTTTAACTCGTCGTGGGACACCCTGTATACCCAAAGTGATAAAAGTACTTGACGTTGCGTAACTTATTATTGTGAGTTCGAATCTAAAATTCGTCATAATCGTTCTAAATTCATACTTGGTCGAAAAATATTAGTTGGAGTCGTTTCAGACTGATGGAAGAGGTCAAGGACATGGTTTATGCAGTGTCAGGTTCCTGGTTCAAGTAGCATAGACGAACCTTTGGAAGACCCTCTTGGAAGTGGCTGCTTGGTACAGTTAAGGTTGAGTTCCATGACGACCGAGTTGTTGGAGATGATCAAGGATGGTCCAGAAGATCTCAGATAACAAGTTTGTAGCGATAATCGCGAAATAAGAAGACATTGAGGGTCACTTGTTGTTGGAGATCATCGAGGATGGTCCGGAACATCTCAGATAAGAAGTTTGTCCTGATAATCGCGAGATAGGAAGACATTGAGGGTCACTGGTTGTTGGAGATGATCGAGGATGGTCCAGAAGATCTCAGATAACAAGTTTGTAGCGATAATCGCGAAATAGGAAGACATTGAGGGTCACTTGTTGTTGGAGATGATCGAGGATGGTCCGGAACATCTCAGATAACAAGTTTGTAGCGATAATCGCGAAATAGGAAGACATTGAGGGTCACTTGTTGTTGGAGATGATCAAAGATGGTCCGGAACATCTCAGATAAGAAGTTTGTCCTGATAATCGCGAGATAGGAAGACATTGAGGGTCACTGGTTGTTGGAGATGATCGAGGATGGTCCAGAAGATCTCAGATAACAAGTTTGTAGCGATAATCGCGAAATAGGAAGACATTGAGGGTCACTGGTTGTTGGAGATGATCAAAGATGGTCCGGAACATCTCAGATAAGAAGTTTGTCCTGATAATCGCGAGATAGGAAGACATTGAGGGTCACTGGTTGTTGGAGATGATCGAGGATGGTCCAGAAGATCTCAGATAACAAGTTTGTAGCGATAATCGCGAAATAGGAAGACATTGAGGGTCACTGGTTGTTGGAGATGATCAAAGATGGTCCGGAACATCTCAGATAAGAAGTTTGTCCTGATAATCGCGAGATAGGAAGACATTGAGGGTCACTTGTTGTTGGAGATGATCGAGGATGGTCCAGAAGATCTCAGATAACAAGTTTGTAGCGATAATCGCGAAATAGGAAGACATTGAGGGTCACTGGTTGTTGGAGATGATCAAAGATGGTCCGGAACATCTCAGATAAGAAGTTTGTCCTGATAATCGCGAGATAGGAAGACATTGAGGGTCACTTGTTGTTGGAGATGATCAAAGATGGTCCGGAACATCTCAGATAAGAAGTTTGTCCTGATAATCGCGAGATAGGAAGACATTGAGGGTCACTGGTTGTTGGAGATGATCGAGGATGGTCCAGAAGATCTCAGATAACAAGTTTGTAGCGATAATCGCGAAATAGGAAGACATTGAGGGTCACTGGTTGTTGGAGATGATCAAAGATGGTCCGGAACATCTCAGATAAGAAGTTTGTCCTGATAATCGCGAGATAGGAAGACATTGAGGGTCACTTGTTGTTGGAGATGATCAAAGATGGTCCGGAACATCTCAGATAAGAAGTTTGTCCTGATAATCGCGAGATAGGAAGACATTGAGGGTCACTGGTTGTTGGAGATGATCGAGGATGGTCCAGAAGATCTCAGATAACAAGTTTGTAGCGATAATCGCGAAATAGGAAGACATTGAGGGTCACTGGTTGTTGGAGATGATCAAAGATGGTCCGGAACATCTCAGATAAGAAGTTTGTCCTGATAATCGCGAGATAGGAAGACATTGAGGGTCACTTGTTGTTGGAGATGATCAAAGATGGTCCGGAACATCTCAGATAAGAAGTTTGTCCTGATAATCGCGAGATAGGAAGACATTGAGGGTCACTGGTTGTTGGAGATGATCGAGGATGGTCCAGAAGATCTCAGATAACAAGTTTGTAGCGATAATCGCGAAATAGGAAGACATTGAGGGTCACTGGTTGTTGGAGATGATCAAAGATGGTCCGGAACATCTCAGATAAGAAGTTTGTCCTGATAATCGCGAGATAGGAAGACATTGAGGGTCACTGGTTGTTGGAGATGATCAAAGATGGTCCGGAACATCTCAGATAAGAAGTTTGTCCTGATAATCGCGAGATAGGAAGACATTGAGGGTCACTGGTTGTTGGAGATGATCGAGGATGGTCCAGAAGATCTCAGATAACAAGTTTGTAGCGATAATCGCGAAATAGGAAGACATTGAGGGTCACTGGTTGTTGGAGATGATCAAAGATGGTCCGGAACATCTCAGATAAGAAGTTTGTCCTGATAATCGCGAGATAGGAAGACATTGAGGGTCACTGGTTGTTGGAGATGATCGAGGATGGTCCAGAAGATCTCAGATAACAAGTTTGTAGCGATAATCGCGAAATAGGAAGACATTGAGGGTCACTGGTTGTTGGAGATGATCAAAGATGGTCCGGAACATCTCAGATAAGAAGTTTGTCCTGATAATCGCGAGATAGGAAGACATTGAGGGTCACTTGTTGTTGGAGATGATCGAGGATGGTCCAGAAGATCTCAGATAACAAGTTTGTAGCGATAATCGCGAAATAAGAAGACATTGAGGGTCACTGGTTGTTGGAGATGATCGAGGATGGTCCAGAAGATCTCAGATAACAAGTTTGTAGCGATAATCGCGAAATAGGAAGACATTGAGGGTCACTTGTTGTTGGAGATGATCGAGGATGGTCCAGAAGATCTCAGATAACAAGTTTGTAGCGATAATCGCGAAATAAGAAGACATTGAGGGTCACTGGTTGTTGGAGATGATCGAGGATGGTCCAGAAGATCTCAGATAACAAGTTTGTAGCGATAATCGCGAAATAAGAAGACATTGAGGGTCACTGGTTGTTGGAGATGATCGAGGATGGTCCAGAAGATCTCAGATAACAAGTTTGTAGCGATAATCGCGAAATAAGAAGACATTGAGGGTCACTGGTTGTTGGAGATGATCGAGGATGGTCCAGAAGATCTCAGATAACAAGTTTGTAGCGATAATCGCGAAATAAGAAGACATTGAGGGTCACTGGTTGTTGGAGATGATCGAGGATGGTCCAGAAGATCTCAGATAACAAGTTTGTAGCGATAATCGCGAAATAAGAAGACATTGAGGGTCACTGGTTGTTGGAGATGATCGAGGATGGTCCAGAAGATCTCAGATAACAAGTTTGTAGCGATAATCGCGAAATAAGAAGACATTGAGGGTCACTGGTTGTTGGAGATGATCGAGGATGGTCCAGAAGATCTCAGATAACAAGTTTGTAGCGATAATCGCGAAATAAGAAGACATTGAGGGTCACTGGTTGTTGGAGATGATCGAGGATGGTCCAGAAGATCTCAGATAACAAGTTTGTAGCGATAATCGCGAAATAAGAAGACATTGAGGGTCACTGGTTGTTGGAGATGATCGAGGATGGTCCAGAAGATCTCAGATAACAAGTTTGTAGCGATAATCGCGAAATAAGAAGACATTGAGGGTCACTGGTTGTTGGAGATGATCGAGGATGGTCCAGAAGATCTCAGATAACAAGTTTGTAGCGATAATCGCGAAATAAGAAGACATTGAGGGTCACTGGTTGTTGGAGATGATCGAGGATGGTCCAGAAGATCTCAGATAACAAGTTTGTAGCGATAATCGCGAAATAGGAAGACATTGAGGGTCACTGGTTGTTGGAGATGATCAAAGATGGTCCGGAACATCTCAGATAAGAAGTTTGTCCTGATAATCGCGAGATAGGAAGACATTGAGGGTCACTTGTTGTTGGAGACGATCGAGGATGGTCCGGAACATCTCAGATAACAAGTTTGTAGCGATAATCGCGAAATAGGAAGACATTGAGGGTCACTTGTTGTTGGAGATGATCGAGGATGGTCCAGAAGATCTCAGATAACAAGTTTGTAGCGATAATCGCGAGATAGGAAGACGTTGAGGGTCACTGGTTGTTGGAGATGATCAAAGATGGTCCAGAACATCTCAGATAAGAAGTTTGTCCTGTAGGATCCTTGGAATAGTTGTTTTGGAAATTGCTTTTGTTAATATAACGTTTCATCGAGTAGTCGCAAGACCTTCCTCGCGTGGGCCATCTTCTAATGGTTCTCGTCCCCAGCGAAACTGCTCCACCAAGTCTGGTGGTCAGTTAAAAAGCGCAGATGCATAAAAAAACGAAGCAGCGTATTTAAACTTTTCGTAGAGCTTGTATGTACGAGGGTGGTTTGCTGGTAGGGTAACTTTTCCGAGGTCACTTTCTCTACGTTATATTATTAGTTTCCACCATTTTTCTGATGTTATCAATAAAAATTTTTTACAGATCACGATTTAAGATTAGATCAACTGTATCGAATAGAAAATTGTAGATACAATGGACAAAGAAAAAGGAAAATTCAATCCATTGGATAGATCTAATATTTTTTCGTATTTAACTTTCGGGTAAGCATTTTTTTTTTCTTATTATCAACGTATATAACGAGAATTTGTTATTACATCTCTTTAGTCCTCGAAAAAGACAGTTTTTTCAAGAAATGGTTGATCTATTTCGATAGGAAGCAATCAGCAAAATAGAAAATCAATTTCGTCAACTTGGTCATGTAAGATACTTAAAAAAGTAGCTGCCAGTACAGTAAGTGATGACACCAAGCTGGATATTAGGTTTGATTTTGAAGAAAACCCATAGGATTCTGGTCGAAAAGCAGTCCCAAGTCTTCAACGTTAGTCATGCATCAATTTCCAGAGATCTTCGTCTTCTATTTCTGTTCTGGGTGGTACAGGTTTCGTCATCTCCTAAGTCTAGCGTCTTTAGTCCTTGAAAAAGACAGTTTTTTCAAGAAATGGTTGATCTGTTTTGATAGGAAGCAATCAGCAAAATAGAAAATCAATTTCGTCAACTTGGTCTTGTAAGATACTTAAAAAAGTAGCTGCCAGTACAGTAAGTGATGACACCAAGCTGGATATTAGACTTGATTTTGAAGGAAACCCATAGGATTCTGGTCGAAAAGCAGTCCCAAGTCTTCAACGTTAGTCATGCATCAATTTCCAGAGATCTTCGTCTTCTATTTCTGTTCTGGGTGGTACAGGTTTCGTCATCTCCTAAGTCTAGCGTCTTTAGTCCTTGAAAAAGACAGTTTTTTCAAGAAATGGTTGATCTGTTTTGATAGGAAGCAATCAGCAAAATAGAAAATCAATTTCGTCAACTTGGTCTTGTAAGATACTTAAAAAAGTAGCTGCCAGTACAGTAAGTGATGACACCAAGCTGGATATTAGACTTGATTTTGAAGGAAACCCATAGGATTCTGGTCGAAAAGCAGTCCCAAGTCTTCAACGTTAGTCATGCATCAATTTCCAGAGATCTTCGTCTTCTATTTCTGTTCTGGGTGGTACAGGTTTCGTCATCTCCTAAGTCTAGCGTCTTTAGTCCTTGAAAAAGACAGTTTTTTCAAGAAATGGTTGATCTGTTTTGATAGGAAGCAATCAGCAAAATAGAAAATCAATTTCGTCAACTTGGTCATGCAAGATACTTAAAAAAGTAGCTGCCAGTACAGTAAGTGATGACACCAAGCTGGATATTAGGCTTGATTTTGATGTAAACCCATAGGATTCTGGTCGAAAAGCAACCCCAAGTCTTCAACGTTAGTCATGCATCAATTTCCAGAGATCTTCGTCTTCTATTTCTGTTCTGGGTGGTACAGGTTTCGTCATCTCCTAAGTCTAGCGTCTTTAGTCCTTGAAAAAGACAGTTTTTTCAAGAAATGGTTGATCTGTTTTGATAGGAAGCAATCAGCAAAATAGAAAATCAATTTCGTCAACTTGGTCATGCAAGATACTTAAAAAAGTAGCTGCCAGTACAGTAAGTGATGACACCAAGCTGGATATTAGGCTTGAGTTTGAAGAAAACCCATAGGATTCTGGTCGAAAAGCAACCCCAAGTCTTCAACGTTAGTCATGCATCAATTTCCAGAGATCTTCGTCTTCTATTTCTGTTCTGGGTGTTACAGGTTTCGTATCTGCTAAGTCTAGCGTCTTCAGGTGTTTGTTGAGGCGACAGTGCCCCGATGGAACTCCTGTTAATATTCGTAGATTAGGTAACTAAATTCGGTGGATCTACTCTAGTTATAATGTCCCAGAAGTGTCTCAACTCCCGTAGGTTGTCCCAATAATTGCTTTCGCGCCAATCTACCTTCTTTTCCAATACTTCTTCTATTGTTTTGTAGCTGATACCCCAGAAGGGTTCGGGTCCCGCTTTAACTCAGCTAAAAAAGTTAATGTTTGGGCAGTTTTTTCATTATTCGTATAGGACAGAATTTAACCGCGACAAACTGTATAATGATATTCGTTCTGAACCAATAAATTTCCGTTTCTGTCGACATATTGATCGTTTTATGTTTTAGATACATACTGGAATTAATTAAAAAAGGTTGGAAACACGATTTAAACGAAAGTGATTTATTTGGATTGCCCGAACGATGTAAATCAAAAAGGAACGGGGAAATCGCGTTGAAAAAATGGCAGGAAAATACTTCGCTACTGAAATTATCGTTGAACAAATTTGCGGCATTTTATATTTTATTATGTCTGGCGCATATCATTTGGACGGAAGTACGAAGGTAATTATTGCCGTTTCGACAGTTTTGCGTCTCATCAGAGCGGCGTAACAATAAGTTTCTTCACTCAATCGACACGTATCGTTGTGCTTAAGCGCTTTTTCTTTTATTTCAGCATTTTACGGCCTTACGGAATCAGCAAATTGATATCTTTCTTCGACAAAAACCAAAGATCGATATCGGAAACGGAAGCATACTATTGCGCCAGCATTGTGATCTTCATGAAATTTTTCCAATTCATATTCCAATCGAACATTCAAATATTCGAAGCGAAATTTTTATTACAAATAAAAACAACGTTGCAATCTCTACTTTACGATAAAATCTTAAAATTATCGTCCACGTCTGTTTCGGATACCAGCTCCGGTAACCTAATCACAGTAATGACTAAAGATATATCGATTATCGAAGGAAATCTTTGGGTGGTTAAGGATTTCGTCATATTCCTCGTTCAAACTACGACCGTGTTTTATTTGCTGTGGAAAAAACTCGGCAACGCCGCTTTTATAGCGGTGGGAATGTTCGCGTTAGCCTTACCCGTACAAGGTAAGTCCTGCTACTATCATTCTGCTTAATCTGCGTGAAACTCTCTTCTTCTTATTCTTCCTTCTTGTGTGGTTGGTTTTAGAACCGTTTCTTCTTCAGTTTCGACCTCCTGGATGTCTGTCGTGGTCTCTTCTTCGCCATCATCATCATCATCATCATCATCATCATCAACAACAAGCCTTTCAATCGCATGTCGATTATGGCTTCGTTTGTTTTGGCTACTTTTGGCTGCTTTTGTTGATATTTTCCATTCTTTTCTACTTACTCGGTCCAATGGTTTTCCCTAGCTTCGCCTGAAAGCCTCTGGTCTTCAAAAATTGATGTATAAGTCATTGTCGCTTTGTAAGTTCGTTTCTTCGTATCCGAAGACACCCCTCGACCTTATCTGCTCTAACTATTCGTCCTCTGTCTTCTTCTTCTACGTCTCCGTAACTGGTTCAGTCAATTTTCATAAATTGGTTGGATCAGCTGTAATACCAAGTCGTTTGTAAACGAGTTTAAACCTGTTGGGTGGTCGCTCGATCTGATCGCCCAAAGGACCCGCCAGATGTCGCGCGGATTTCGGTTTCTCGAGGTTAAAGTGTGATGATAAAGCGGTTGGTCAACTTTCTTTAGCTTTGGTGGGTGGTTCATAGCTGAATCTTTTTGCGGGATATATAACGGATGCTTATTTATGTTTCAAGGTTTTCTGTGCGCGTTAATAAGTAAATTGAGGCTTAAAGTGGGACGAAATTCCGACGAAAGACTACAAATAACGCAAGAGACTCTATCTGCCATTAGAGTGATCAAAATGTACGCGTGGGAAACTTTTTTTATCGGCAAAATATCGGAAGCTAGAAAGTAGGTAACATTATTATTATCTAATGTTTTTATGATCTATTTTTGTTTACTTTCGAGTTAATCGAATCGACAAGAATCCCTTAACGCGTTTTCGTACCAAAATCCTTGATTTCGTCCTTCGGAAACCTTTAAATCTCGTCGAAAACGTTTCCATTGAATCCACGTTTAGAATCAACAAGATAATTCGTCGTTTGAGCCTCAGATGGGGTTAATAATCAATTTGGACGCCACCAGCTTCTTAAAAAAGAAGCGGAGAAGCTATGGAGGTTAGAAATCCTGCATCAGGACATCAAATCTGAAAAATGAGACAGCTTCGAATAAAATCGACTTAGTCATGCATCAATTTCCAGAGATCTTCGTCTTCTATTTCTGTTCTGGGTGTTACAGGTTTCCTCATCTGCTAAGCATCTAGCGTCTTCCGGTCTTTAGTCCTTGAAAAAGACAGTTTTTTCAAGAAATAGTTGATCTGTTTCGATAGGAAGCAATCAGCAAAATAGAAAATCAATTTCGTCAACTTGGTCATGCAAGATACTTAAAAAAGTAGCTGCCAGTACAGTAAGTGATGACACCAAGCTGGATATTAGGTTTGATTTTGAAGAAAACCCATAGGATTCTGGTCGAACAGCAGTCCCAAGTCTTCAACGTTAGTCTTTCATCAATTTCCAGACATCTCCGTCTTCTATTTCTGTTCTGGGTGGTACAGGTTTCGTCATCTCCTAAGTCTAGCGTCTTTAATCCTTGAAAAGACAGTTTTTTCAAGAAATGGTTGATCTGTTTCGATAGGAAGCAATCAGCAAAATAGAAAATCAATTTCGTCAACTTGGTCATGCAAGATACTTAAAAAAGTAGCTGCCAGTACAGTAAGTGATGACACCAAGCTGGATATTAGGTTTGATTTTGAAGAAAACCCATAGGATTCTGGTCGAACAGCAGTCCCAAGTCTTCAACGTTAGTCTTTCATCAATTTCCAGACATCTCCGTCTTCTATTTCTGTTCTGGGTGGTACAGGTTTCGTCATCTCCTAAGTCTAGCGTCTTTAATCCTTGAAAAGACAGTTTTTTCAAGAAATGGTTGATCTGTTTTGATAGGAAGCAATCAGCAAAATAGAAAATCAATTTAGTCAACTTGGTCATGCAAGATACTTAAAAAAGTAGCTGCCAGTACAGTAAGTGATGACACCAAGCTGGATATTAGGCTTGATTTTGAAGAAAACGAATAGGATTCTGGTCGAAAACCAGTCCCAAGTCTTCAACGTTAGTCATGCATCAATTTCCAGAGATATTCGTCTTCTATTTCTGTTCTGGGTGTTACGGGTTTCGTCATCTGCTAAGTCTAGCGCCTTTAATCCTTGAAAAAGACAGTTTTTTTAAGAAATGGTTGATCCATTTCGATAGGAAGCAATCAGCAAAATAGAAAATCAATTTAGTCAACTTGGTCATGCAAGATACTTAAAAAAGTAGCTGCCAGTACAGTAAGTGATGACACCAAGCTGGATATTAGGCTTGATTTTGATGTAAACCCATAGGATTCTGGTCGAAAAGCAGTCCCAAGTCTTCAACGTTAGTCATTCATCAATTTCCAGAGATATTCGTCTTCTATTTCTGTTCTGGGTGTTACAGGTTTCCTCATCTGCTAAGTCTAGCGTCTTCAGGTGTTTGTTGAAGTGACAGTGCCCCGATGGAACTCCTATTAATATTCGGTCCATGAAAAAGTAATTCGAAGCAATTTTTCATATTTATGATGGACAAAATGGTATAAAAAATGCCCACTAACGTATAACGATTTAAAATAAGTCGAAAGGATATTTTTTTGTGAAGCTGGACAATTTACGTGGCACAAAAAGCTTCTAGCAAAAAATTTCTATGAAAAATTCGGTAAACGGTCGTCCAGTACGCGGCGCCTCGGTAACAGAGCCCGTTTTTAACAATTTAGAGAGTACGTTGCCGGATTTGTGCCGAATTTTATTTTTTTCAGCCAATTTGGTACCGAAATAGGCTAATATTGAGAATATGTTTGCAATATCTTGATATTTATGTTCGATTTTAGGAAAGAATTGGCGGCGCTATTGAAAATGGTCTTTATCAATTTTCTAATAGTAATAATCGGTATTTTTTTGTCTTCCCTCGTATTTCTCGCGCTGATATTGTCGTACATCTGGTTGGGCAACGATACCAACACCGAACTTATATTTTACGTTCAAAGTTTATTCCACGAAATCACGATGGCGATGGGCATAATGATTCCCTTGAATATGGGCAGAACGGCGGAACTGGTAGCGTCTTTAAAAAGAATAAACGGAGTGTTCGGATGCCAAGAGATCTCTAAAATAGAGAGGATTTATAAAGAGGCTCTTATAGATATAAATAATGTTACTGTGGAAGTGAAAGATAAGAAAGTTCTTGATGATGTATCTTTAAAGATCTCGAAACCGGGATTACACGTTATTACGGGCGTGGTTGGAGCCGGGAAAAGCTCCATTTTGAAGGTTATTATCGGACTCCATCATTTATCGGAAGGTAAGTGTGACAACACCGCATCTAGATGGATTACGATAATTTTTACCATTTCTCTAAATTTAGGACAAAAAATATCTTTGGCAACACGGCGTTATTGTGATTTTTTTTTCATTTCATTTTATTAAATCTTCACATTCGGAAAAAATTTACGTTTGGCAACGTTTTACGGGCATCATCGGGTTATCAGAGACTACAATTAGATTTGGCAACACCCGAAACACTTTCTTTTATCCATATAAGAGAAAAAAACAAAGTTTGACAACGCCGCAATCGTCGTATGTTTCAGTATGAAATATTTTGTGCGGTATACAACTGTTTGAAACTTGGCAACACCCGAATCTCAGTGTGTTACAATTTGTTACAATCATATGTTTCAGTATAACAAATACTTTATTCCCCAGATTTTGAAGAAACTGTGTTTGGCATCATTGCAATTGCCAAGTTTCTGTTTGACATTTGGCAACACTCAAATCGAATTTATTCTTTTTTCTTTACCCATATTTGGCTACAAACTACTTTTGGCAACACCGCAGTATTCATATTTTTTCCTTTTTCCCTTGTTAAGTAAAAAAAAAACAGATTTGACAACACCGCCATTGTTGTATGTTTCGGTATCTTCTATTTCCTCAGATTTGGTTAAAAACTACTTTTGACAACACCGCAGTATTCATAATTTTTTTCCTTTTTCCCAAATTAAGGAAAAAAAAAACAGATTTGACAACGCCCCCATCGTTATATGTGTCGGATTGACATCTTCTATTTCCCCAGTACAAACTACTTTTGGCAACATCGCAGTATTCATAATTTTTTCCTTTTTCCCTAGACAAGGAGAAAAAAACAGATCTGACAACACCGCCATTGTTATATGTTTCGGTTTGACATCTTTTATTTCCCCAAATTTGGGTACAAAGTACGTTTGGCATCACCGCAGTATTCATAATTTTTTCCTTTTTCCCCAGATAAGGAGAGAAAAACAGATTTGACAACGCCGCCATTGTTATATGTTTCAGTTTGACAACTTCTATTTCCCTAGATTTGGGTACAACCTACTTTTGACAACACCGCAGTATTCATAAATCTTTTTCTTTTTCCTAAATTAAGGAAAAAAAAACAGATTTGACAACGCCCCCATCGTTATATGTGTCGGTTTGACATCTTCTATTTCCCCAGGGTAAACTACTTTTGGCAACATCGCAGTATTCATAATTTTTTCCTTTTTTCCCTAGATAAGGAGAGAAAAAAACAGATCTGACAACGCCCCCATCGTTATATGTGTCGGTTTGACATCTTCTATTTCCCCAGGGTAAACTACTTTTGGCAACATCGCAGTATTCATAATTTTGTCCTTTTTTCCCTAGATAAGGAGAGAAAAAAACAGATCTGACAACGCCCCCATCGTTATATGTGTCGGATTGACATCTTCTATTTCCCTAGATTTGGGTACAACCTACTTTTGACAACACCGCAGTATTCATAAATCTTTTCCTTTTTCCCAAATTAAGGAAAAAAACAGATTTGACAACGCCCCCATCGTTATATGTGTCGGTTTGACATCTTCTATTTCCCCAGGGTAAACTACTTTTGGCAACATCGCAGTATTCATAATTTTGTCCTTTTTTCCCTAGATAAGGAGAGAAAAAAACAGATCTGACAACGCCCCCATCGTTATATGTGTCGGATTGACATCTTCTATTTCCCTAGATTTGGGTACAACCTACTTTTGACAACACCGCAGTATTCATAAATCTTTTCCTTTTTCCCAAATTAAGGAAAAAAAACAGATTTGACAACGCCCCCATCGTTATATGTGTCGGTTTGACATCTTCTATTTCCCCAGGGTAAACTACTTTTGGCAACATCGCAGTATTCATAATTTTGTCCTTTTTTCCCTAGATAAGGAGAGAAAAAAACAGATCTGACAACGCCCCCATCGTTATATGTGTCGGATTGACATCTTCTATTTCCCTAGATTTGGGTACAACCTACTTTTGACAACACCGCAGTATTCATAAATCTTTTCCTTTTTCCCAAATTAAGGAAAAAAAACAGATTTGACAACGCCCCCATCGTTATATGTGTCGGTTTGACATCTTCTATTTCCCCAGGGTAAACTACTTTTGGCAACATCGCAGTATTCATAATTTTTTCCTTTTTTCCCTAGATAAGGAGAGAAAAAAACAGATCTGACAACGCCCCCATCGTTATATGTGTCGGATTGACATCTTCTATTTCCCCAGTGTAAACTACTTTTGGCAACATCGCAGTATTCATAATTTTTTCCTTTTTTCCCAGATAAGGAGAAAAAAACAGATCTGACAACGCCGCCATTGTTATATGTTTCCGTTTGACATCTTTTATTTCCCTAAATTTGGGTACAAAGTACGTTTGGCATCACTGCAATTTTCATGTATTTTTTTGTAAATATTTGATGACACTAAATGTATCGAAATGTCCATAATATGTGTATAATAATTCGTTAAATTCTCGACATATATAAAAAATACATGTTTGGCAACATCGCAAGCTGGTCTAAGCTTTCCCTGAACTATTTTCCTAATTGATTTGCATATTTTAAAAAATTGTATATCTATTCATGATTATAGGATATGAAAAAATTTATTTTCTACAGTTTCTTCTTCTTTTTTAACGAAACTTGTTTGTAGATTCGATTTTATTTGTAATTGCAATAAAATTTTCTAAAACGCCTTTATCTGGAATCACTAAAAACCTCATAAAACTCTTTCACTTTAAACCGTCGCATTTAAGGCGGAATTTTATTTATGAAATGAAAATTTCAAATAAATTTGCCAGTTTGTATATTTCCCTTAATAACTGGTAACAGGCAGTAGCCCGCCGTTACCACTGAACAAAACAAAATTTATTTAAATTAGCCTGTCAACATCCACTTCGGGAAAAAAAAATACTAACGATTATTTTCCTTGAAACAACGGAAGGAAAAGAGCTTTATATAAAAGAATGTGTTTTTGTTTAGCTGCTAATAATATTTTCCACACACTTCGAAATTTCAAAATAAAGAATCTGTGCAACTAAACACACATTCATTAACTAAATCTACGCTGCTCAATTAAAAAGAAAAAAACGTTAAATTCGGGTGAAGATTTTGGGTTTATCATTAGTCATATATTTCCATATGTGCTAAAGAAATTATTCAAGGTCAAATGTCAAAATTTTTTAACCTATTTATTATATACCTATCGTAACTTTCCATCTTTAAAACACTATGTCTCAAAAATGGCGATTCTTAGCTAAAAAAGTATAAGAACAGTTTTTGTAGACATTTTTTTTATCTACTATTTTTGTCTTATCTATTTTTTCGATACAACTTAACACTTTATGGAAAAAATCGAAAAAAAAAAACACCAAAAATTTGATATTTGAGTTTGAATTACTTTTTTGGTACAAGCGGGATTGATGCGACCATTGCGGGAAAGAAAATTAAGTTAGGTTAGGTTAGATTTAGGTTTAAAAAAGAACAAGCAACAACATTTATCTTATCTTATCACAACTTGTTTTCGAGATATGAATGTAGATGTCAGAGAATATATATTTTTTGAAGGTTATTGTAAACTTGGAGGGAGTATATCGTTCGCAGCGCAAGAACCTTGGTTGTTCCCATCAACCATTAAAAACAACATCTTGTTTGGTGAAAAATACGATAAAGGTCGTTACGAAGAGATTCTAAAAATCTGCGGACTCGATTACGATTTGTCCTTCTTGAAAAACGGCGACGAGACGATTATCGCAGAAGCCGGAATCAATTTAAGCAAAGGACAACAAGCTAGGATCAATTTAGCTAGATGCGTTTATAAAAAAAGTGACATTTATTTATTGGACGATCCTCTAACTGCTTTGGATGCTAATGTACAAGATGTTATTTTCACCGAGTGTATTCAGAAGTTTTTGAAAGACAAAATTTGTATTTTGATATCTCAAAATCCAAAACATATTAACCAAGCTGATGATATATTTACGTTGAGTCATGGAAAGTTGGTAAGTAATATTCACCATTTATATAAATACGTATTAGCATCGAAATCAATCAGTACCAAAACAACAGTGAACGTGAACCTGATGACTTTCCGAAAATTCTGATTTTGACCGAGTTAAACCGAAAAGACTTTAAATCGCCAATTTAATCATCTTTAATGTACAAAATTTTTTAAATTACGTAATCTATTTGAGAAGGGCAAAGAGAAGAAATAGTATCTCATATGGGAGAAAAGTGTCCCGCTGTATACGATAAATAACAATTAAAAACCAAAATGGCGCTGCGCAGACAGGTTATGGTATGAAAAAAAAATTATATTAAATTTTTTACTCGGTATACTTCAATTCATCTACAATTACTAATAGATGAATTGAAGTATGTCGAGTAAAAAAATATAATTTTTAACTCAATCAGTTGTACAAAAGTGTAAAAACAGAGTATAAATAATATTCGACGCTTCCTTTTGAATTAACCCTGATGCTAATATCTAATTCTACATACATTTTTCATATACAGAGATTCTCCCTACACTTCATAGTTTATGAGTGGATTCATGAGCGTTACAATTTTTTTTAAATACATTAAATCCTGTTCAAACTTAAAACACTTACCTAGGTTGTTTAAAGTGGACGAAAAACTCAATTCGGTCACAATTATTCATTAAAATAAGCACAGTAATTTCTTGAAACCGAATATTTTTCACACTACACACTTTTTTCATTTGACACTAGATGTATATTTCATGTTTAAGATTAATTAATTTAAACTTAATTGCTCATTCTTTATAACCCACGCCATTCTTTTATGACAACTGTACGTCGAGTTGATCCCTGTCGAACATCTCGCTCAGAGCACGTGCGAATCACGTGGCAATTAACGATGTGATTGGTTGTCAATCATCTCTATTAAGCGCCATTATAATTAGGGGAAATATTTGGCGCGTAATCCTAACATAACATTAGAACGCTTTCGTCGATTACAATATTATTCAGGCGGGTATTAATTAAGATTATGTTAAATGTTTTTCGTTCTATTTTTGGATTTAATTCAAATCACTTATAACTGTGTTTTCTCTCGTTCTCATATATTGTGATCGGTTTTGTGTGTATGCCAACGATTTCGAAGATTGGAAAAATTGAAGCCAGTTACGAGACGGTTTTTTCAGGTAGGAGATACCGAAACTTTCTATCCATCATGTGATATAGTTGAAACATTAAATGATGTAGTTGATAAGCATAGGGAATTAAGTACGATCGTTACTGATCAAAATGAAGATAGTAGATACGCTGATGAAAATTTATATAAAGAAATTAATAATTCTGGAAAAATTAGTGCCGATGTTTATAAATCGTATTTGAAATTTGGAGGAGGATATTTGTTTTTCGCTTCGATTATGATTGTTTTTACAATGAGAGAAGGGTCGCACTTTGTTGGAGAAAAAATTAAAACAAAATGGTGAGTAGCTTATATTTATTTATTTGTATTAAAAATTATAACCAAATATTCTGAGCTAGCATCTTATTTTACAGTTATTTTTAGTGGGTTTGGTTTTATATACTTTAAATTGTTTAATTAAAAAATAAAAGTAATTGTTAATTCCATCGAGGCTCCCCACTATAATCTCTTAAGTTTAAAGCTACCAGTTTTTAGAAATTTCAAGTATTTCGCTTAATATTGTCAAATACTTTTATTCATTAACAACAACAGTTTTTTTCAGTTATTTTAGACCTACGTACCTAATTTTTTTCTACCTAAAACCTTGTATTTACTCGGGTCGTTCAAAAACTTTTCGTCTATCAAAACTATAGTCGTGCTGTTATTATCGAATAGTACAAAGTGAACAGTAATTTATAATACAAGTTATCTCGATATATTTACGATGGGATAGTACCTTAGTCCCTTTATTAATTATTTAAATAAGTATAATTGAATTTTTATTAGTCCGGGAGCTTAGCTTGCGAACAAAACTTAGAACAATTTTTTAGATATACAGATAGTACAGTGAAAATACAAAAATCGATTTGATATTTTAAGGAAATATAGAGGAAATGCTTTTTGAGAAGTTGGGGTTTTCAAATTTAGAAAAGTCAAAATGGTGGTTCAAAATTTTGCTATTACTTTGACGTTCGTTATTTTAGCTTGTAATTATTGTATAATGAAAGTTTTTTTTTTCAAAATGTGTATTTTATGAGTGTTTTTTGTTTTATAATTTTAATCATAAGTCAAAATTGACTTTTCAACTATAAAATTCGAAAAAACTAGAAAGATTTATAATTTTTTTTTAGTTTAAGAGGTAATAATATTTGTAAATAAAATTTTGTTGATATTTTTTTCAAACTACACATTTTTTTATCTCGAGTGCAGCAAACTGCGTCTCAAAATTGTTAATATTCACAAAAGTGAGCAAATATTGAAAAAAACTCAAGTTCACACGTCCGCCATTTTGAATTTTTGAAATTAGTAAACACCAATTTTTCCAGAAACATTTCCTCAACGTCCCCACAAAATATCGATTTGATATCATTATTTTTACTGTAAAATTTTCATAAATCTAAAAATTTTCAAAAGATTGAGGATTAAAAATTTTTTTTTGGTATTTTTTATTGAACTACAATTATTATTTCAGGATAGATCTTCAAGCAACCAACAGCACCACTTATCTACTTTTCTTGGGCGGACCATACGACAAAGAAGACTGCTTAAAGCTATACACTATAGTCGTACTCATAACCTCAATGTTCACTTTGATAAATCTCTATATTTTATTGAGATTCTGCAGAAACGCTTCTTATAACGTTCACAAAGCTATGGTCAACCGTATATTAACGTCAGTTATGACGTTTTTTGATACTAACTATTTGGGAAACGTCGTAAACAGATTTTCTTATGATTTGAATATCATCGACGAGAAACTCCCCACTTTATTCCTGCACTTACTTAGGGTAAGTACTCTTTTAAAAAAACTCCTAATTTCTCTTGAAGTTTCACAATCTTACCCTGCGTGGATCCTGCTACTACTGCTTTAGCTACAAAGGCAACTCTTATAAATTCGATTTCAACTGTTACTGAACCGCATCAGCATCATCCGCACTCAGCTAGAACGTTCCGACACACCACCAAGAGCCATTCATACCTAGTAAAGTACATAGTACTATTCTGAAGAGAAGAAGAGGACAGCTAGACACTTATATACACCTCAAAGAAGTAGGTTTAGATTGGAGGATGATGGGATGCTCTTCCCGGAAGGATTCGTTGTTTGATGAGTGATTTCTGGAAGGATCTATTGGGGGTGTGAAGAATTTATTGACGTGCTATCATATTTTCGTTGTGGTTCAAAGTTCAAAGTGCTCTTACACATAAATATGTCAACATTTTATATTGGTATCGAAAAAAACTTCAAGAAAATATCACTTTCGCAAATTGTTGGTCTTTAAAGTGAAGAAAAACCAGTCAAAAGTCAATCGCGGTTAATCTGCCGCGTACGAACCGTCGGTATGTGTACCGTATCGTGTGAGCGGGCTCTAACGATTCATTATTTAAACGCGTGTCAGAGTTCTAAATTTTTTTATCCAAATCGTTGCGCGAATTTATTTTAAATCATTTTATTGATTTCGTTGTTCGAGGCAATTAACATTACGGTTGTTTTCCAGGTGGCATTTTTCTGCTTAGGCAGCATCGTTCTTATAGCAACAGTTAACTGGATATTTCTTTTCCCTTCTGTAATTTTCATCGTCCTGGTCGTGATATTTAGGATCCTCTATATTAAAACGGCACGTAATTTGAAAAGGCTGGAGGCGGCAAGTGAGTATAATTCATTTTTTACAAATTAAATTTGTGCGAGTCGCTTTGAATTTGGTCGGAGGACGAAGGGGGGACTAATCGATTAATTTTTTCGATGAAAAACTCCAAATTATCACGTGATTTGTTGATGACAAACATTGTATCAGTTTCTATTCAAAAATATTCCGAGCCACGTCAGATTCTTTTTGACCTCCAAAATTTAGTTGAAAAATGACAGCTGATGTGTGGAACTAACCTCACTTTTAAGCACTGTTTGGGGAATTTTGGAAATCTCTTTCATTTTTGATCTACAAAAAAATTATATTTATCAAAATTGTAGGAATTTTTATGCTCCACAACATGATGAAAACATATTTTCGAAAAGAAATTGTTTAACCTCTAAATTGTCAAATATTGATTGAAAATCAAATTGAAAATGTATGAAAATATGAAAGAAATGTTCCGTAAAAATTTTCAAAATTCAAAATGGCGGCTCAAAATTCCTTACGTGCGAATTTTTTTTTTCGTGTGGAACTAACCTCACTTTTAAGTGAAGTTTTTTGGGGAATTTTGGAAATCTCTTTCAATTTTGATCTACAAAAAAATTATATTTATCAAAATTGTAGGAATTTTTATGTTCTACAATATGATGAAAACATATTTTCGAAAAGATATTGTTTAACCTCCAAATTGTCAAATATTGATTGAAAATCAAATTGAAAATGTATGAAAATATAAAAGAAATGTTCCTTAAAATTTTTAAAATTCAAAATGGCGGCTCAAAATTCCTTACGTGCGAATTTTTTTTTTCGTGTGGAACTAACCTCACTTTTAAGTGAAGCTTTTTGGGGAATTTTGGAAATCTCTTTCATTTTGGATCGTACAAAAAAATTATGTTTATCAAAATTGTAGGAATTTTTATGTTCTACAACATGATGAAAACATATTTTCGAAAAGAAATTGTTTAACCTTCAAATTGTCAAATATTGATTGAAAATCAAATTGAAAATGTATGAAAATATAAAAGAAATGTTCCTTAAAATTTTTAAAATTCAAAATGGCGGCTCAAAATTCCTTACGTGCGAATTTTTTTTTCGTGTGGAACTAACCTCACTTTTAAATGAAGTTTTTTGGGGAATTTTGGAAATCTCTTTCATTTTGGATCGTACAAAAAAATTATATTTATCAAAATTGTAGGAATTTTTATGTCTACAATATGATGTAAACATATTTTCGAAAAGATATTGTTTAACCTCCAAATTGTCAAATATTGATTGAAAATTAAATTGAAAATGTATGAAAATATAAAAGAAATGTTCCTTAAAAATTTTTAAAATTCAAAATGGCGGCTCAAAATTCCTTACGTGCGAATTTTTTTTTTCGTGTGGAACTAACCTCACTTTTAAGTGAAGCTTTTTGGGGAATTTTGGAAATCTCTTTCATTTTGGATCGTACAAAAAAATTATGTTTATCAAAATTGTAGGAATTTTTATGTTCTACAACATGATGAAAACATATTTTCGAAAAGAAATTGTTTAACCTCCAAATTGTCAAATATTGATTGAAAATCAAATTGAAAATGTATGAAAATATAAAAGAAATGTTCCTTAAAAATTTTTAAAATTCAAAATGGCGGCTCAAAATTCCTTACGTGCGAATTTTTTTTTTCGTGTGGAACTAACCTCACTTTTAAGTGAAGCTTTTTGGGGAATTTTGGAAATCTCTTTCATTTTGGATCGTACAAAAAAATTATGTTTATCAAAATTGTAGGAATTTTTATGCTCCACAACATGATGAAAACATATTTTCGAAAAGAAATTGTTTAACCTCTAAATTGTCAAAAATTGATTGAAAATTTGTTTTAGGGATGCGCCAGGAATAGTGGAAATGACATAATCAAAATGAAAATGTATGAAAATAGAAAAGAAACGTTCCTTAAAAATTTTCAAAATTCAAAATGGCGGCTCAAAATTCCTTTTTTTTTCCAAAATGTGTGTTTTTTGGAAGCCTATCCAACTGTGATTCACAACGAGACTTAAAATCAATTTTTCAATAATAAATTTCGAAAAATTTTACAAAAAAAATTTTTTTTGGTTTATCCATTACAAATAATTTGTTACAAAAATCGTTTATATTGTATATTAAACTACATTTTTCCCTCTGTAGATTGCAGAAAACCGCGTCACAAAATTGCTAATATTAATTAAATTATCAGCGAAAGAAAAATATATATTCAAATTCAGTTTACGCGGCCGCCATTTTGAATATTCAAAAATTTCAAAACGCCAACTTATTCAAAAAGATTTTCTCTACATTTACGTATAATATCAATTTGATTATGTCATTTCTACTATACCTGAAACATAAATAAAAAAAAAATCAAATTTGTTATCAATTTTCAAAAAAATCGGGGGTTGAACAATTGTATTGTCATGTTGTAGAGCACAAAATTTCCTACAATTTTGTTCTGAACAATTTTCTTGTACGAGCAAAAATGAAAGAAATATCACCGTAAACGAATCAAATGTCGAGTTTCCCGAATAATGAAAATTGGAATTTATTAGAAAATACGAGATAATACTTATAATATCTCGTTTTCGAAAATAATCATCACAAATGAATAGAAACACGAATTATATTAAAAAACTTGAAAAAGTGAGGTTAGTTCGACACTAAACCAAACATCAGTTGATAGAAAAATCGTTTTTCGACTGCAAGCTTCATTGGAATTCATTTTCAGTACCATATACTTCTTTTGGTCTGTTTATAAACTCAATTTAAACGTTTTCTCTAAAAAATATCCCTACAAATGAAATCTGGTATTCATTGGTATGGTTCTGGGTCAGTTAAACCAGCACGGTATCAAAAATCCAATCAAATTCTTAACGATTAAAAAGCAAGCGATTGTTTCACTTCTAATATTTATTTCCCTTTGCAAATAGCTTCAACGTTAATTAATGAAATTATGTTTCCAGCTAGGAGCCCTTTAGTGGGCCACATTAATTCTACCCTCGAAGGTTTGTCAACTATCAGGGCGTTTGACGCCAAAAAGAAGCTGACAGATGAATTTTATCGACATCAAGATTTGTATTCGTCGGCAGTTTTCACAACCAAATTGTCCCATGCCGGTCTTGGGTTTTATATGGGAACACTAAGCGCGACCTTTTCTACCATTATCATAGCCAAATTTTTGTTCTTTCCAGACGGTGAGTCACTTAATTTTCCACTATTTATATTCTTATTTCCATCGAAATGTTCACTGCCATAAAATATATTTTCCACGGGGAAAACTCATAATTTTGTTTGGATTTGTAGAAAAAATAACGTACATAACTAGATAGAAAGTAATTTTCTCATAAAACCGTGTTAACGGTAGTATTCTCAACTGCTACTGGTTCGACTTGTTTTCAGCGGCGATTTTTTTCATTTTCAAGTCGTCGACTCGATTTCCAAATACTTAAATTAATAATTTCATAAATTCGTATCATTATCTTCATCAGGAACATCAGGATTGTTAGTAAAACAATCAAAGGACTCGAGTTTCGTCGTCCTTGGACGTTCTGGTAGATCAAAATGATGCAGGAACGTCCAAAATCAAAGGAAAGACTAATTTCATAAATTCGTATCATTATCTCCATCAGGAACATCAGGATTGTTAGTAAAACAATCAAAGGACTCGAGTTTCGTCGTCCTTGGACGTTCTGGTAGATCAAAATGATGCAGGAACGTCCAAAATCAAAGGAAAGACTAATTTCATAAATTCGTATCATTATCTCCATCAGGAACATCAGGATTGTTAGTAAAACAATCAAAGGACTCGAGTTTCGTCGTCCTTGGACGTTCTGGTAGATCAAAATGATGCAGGAACGTCCAAAATCAAAGGAAAGACTAATTTCATAAATTCGTATCATTATCTTCATCGGGAACATCAGGATTGTTAGTAAAACAATCAATGGACTCGATTTTTGTCGTCCTTGGACGTTCTGGTAGATCAAAATGATGCAGGAACGTCCAGAATCGAAGGAAAGACACTAATTTCATAAATTCGTATCATTATCTCCATCAGGAACATCAGGATTGTTAGTAAAACAATCAAAGGACTCGAGTTTCGTCGTCCTTGGACGTTCTGGTAGATCAAAATGATGCAGGAACGTCCAAAATCAAAGGAAAGACTAATTTCATAAATTCGTATCATTATCTTCATCGGGAACATCAGGATTGTTAGTAAAACAATCAATGGACTCGATTTTTGTCGTCCTTGGACGTTCTGGTAGATCAAAATGATGCAGGAACGTCCAGAATCGAAGGAAAGACACTAATTTCATAAATTCGTATCATTATCTCCATCAGGAACATCAGGATTGTTAGTAAAACAATCAAAGGACTCGAGTTTCGTCGTCCTTGGACGTTCTGGTAGATCAAAATGATGCAGGAACGTCCAAAATCAAAGGAAAGACTAATTTCATAAATTCGTATCATTATCTCCATCAGGAACATCAGGATTGTTAGTAAAACAATCAAAGGACTCGAGTTTCGTCGTCCTTGGACGTTCTGGTAGATCAAAATGATGCAGGAACGTCCAAAATCAAAGGAAAGACTAATTTCATAAATTCGTATCATTATCTCCATCAGGAACATCAGGATTGTTAGTAAAACAATCAAAGGACTCGAGTTTCGTCGTCCTTGGACGTTCTGGTAGATCAAAATGATGCAGGAACGTCCAAAATCAAAGGAAAGACTAATTTCATAAATTCGTATCATTATCTCCATCAGGAACATCAGGATTGTTAGTAAAACAATCAAAGGACTCGAGTTTCGTCGTCCTTGGACGTTCTGGTAGATCAAAATGATGCAGGAACGTCCAAAATCAAAGGAAAGACTAATTTCATAAATTCGTATCATTATCTCCATCAGGAACATCAGGATTGTTAGTAAAACAATCAAAGGACTCGAGTTTCGTCGTCCTTGGACGTTCTGGTAGATCAAAATGATGCAGGAACGTCCAAAATCAAAGGAAAGACTAATTTCATAAATTCGTATCATTATCTTCATCGGGAACATCAGGATTGTTAGTAAAACAATCAATGGACTCGATTTTTGTCGTCCTTGGACGTTCTGGTAGATCAAAATGATGCAGGAACGTCCAGAATCGAAGGAAAGACACTAATTTCATAAATTCGTATCATTATCTCCATCAGGAACATCAGGATTGTTAGTAAAACAATCAAAGGACTCGAGTTTCGTCGTCCTTGGACGTTCTGGTAGATCAAAATGATGCAGGAACGTCCAAAATCAAAGGAAAGACTAATTTCATAAATTCGTATCATTATCTTCATCGGGAACATCAGGATTGTTAGTAAAACAATCAAAGGACTCGAGTTTCGTCGTCCTTGGACGTTCTGGTAGATCAAAATGATGCAGGAACGTCCAAAATCAAAGGAAAGACTAATTTCATAAATTCGTATCATTATCTCCATCAGGAACATCAGGATTGTTAGTAAAACAATCAAAGGACTCGAGTTTCGTCGTCCTTGGACGTTCTGGTAGATCAAAATGATGCAGGAACGTCCAAAATCAAAGGAAAGACTAATTTCATAAATTCGTATCATTATCTCCATCAGGAACATCAGGATTGTTAGTAAAACAATCAAAGGACTCGAGTTTCGTCGTCCTTGGACGTTCTGGTAGATCAAAATGATGCAGGAACGTCCAAAATCAAAGGAAAGACTAATTTCATAAATTCGTATCATTATCTCCATCAGGAACATCAGGATTGTTAGTAAAACAATCAAAGGACTCGAGTTTCGTCGTCCTTGGACGTTCTGGTAGATCAAAATGATGCAGGAACGTCCAAAATCAAAGGAAAGACTAATTTCATAAATTCGTATCATTATCTTCATCGGGAACATCAGGATTGTTAGTAAAACAATCAATGGACTCGATTTTTGTCGTCCTTGGACGTTCTGGTAGATCAAAATGATGCAGGAACGTCCAGAATCGAAGGAAAGACACTAATTTCATAAATTCGTATCATTATCTCCATCAGGAACATCAGGATTGTTAGTAAAACAATCAAAGGACTCGAGTTTCGTCGTCCTTGGACGTTCTGGTAGATCAAAATGATGCAGGAACGTCCAAAATCAAAGGAAAGACTAATTTCATAAATTCGTATCATTATCTTCATCGGGAACATCAGGATTGTTAGTAAAACAATCAAAGGACTCGAGTTTCGTCGTCCTTGGACGTTCTGGTAGATCAAAATGATGCAGGAACGTCCAAAATCAAAGGAAAGACTAATTTCATAAATTCGTATCATTATCTCCATCAGGAACATCAGGATTGTTAGTAAAACAATCAAAGGACTCGAGTTTCGTCGTCCTTGGACGTTCTGGTAGATCAAAATGATGCAGGAACGTCCAAAATCAAAGGAAAGACTAATTTCATAAATTCGTATCATTATCTTCATCGGGAACATCAGGATTGTTAGTAAAACAATCAAAGGACTCGAGTTTCGTCGTCCTTGGACGTTCTGGTAGATCAAAATGATGCAGGAACGTCCAAAATCAAAGGAAAGACTAATTTCATAAATTCGTATCATTATCTCCATCAGGAACATCAGGATTGTTAGTAAAACAATCAAAGGACTCGAGTTTCGTCGTCCTTGGACGTTCTGGTAGATCAAAATGATGCAGGAACGTCCAAAATCAAAGGAAAGACTAATTTCATAAATTCGTATCATTATCTCCATCAGGAACATCAGGATTGTTAGTAAAACAATCAAAGGACTCGAGTTTCGTCGTCCTTGGACGTTCTGGTAGATCAAAATGATGCAGGAACGTCCAAAATCAAAGGAAAGACTAATTTCATAAATTCGTATCATTATCTCCATCAGGAACATCAGGATTGTTAGTAAAACAATCAAAGGACTCGAGTTTCGTCGTCCTTGGACGTTCTGGTAGATCAAAATGATGCAGGAACGTCCAAAATCAAAGGAAAGACTAATTTCATAAATTCGTATCATTATCTTCATCGGGAACATCAGGATTGTTAGTAAAACAATCAATGGACTCGATTTTTGTCGTCCTTGGACGTTCTGGTAGATCAAAATGATGCAGGAACGTCCAGAATCGAAGGAAAGACACTAATTTCATAAATTCGTATCATTATCTCCATCAGGAACATCAGGATTGTTAGTAAAACAATCAAAGGACTCGAGTTTCGTCGTCCTTGGACGTTCTGGTAGATCAAAATGATGCAGGAACGTCCAAAATCAAAGGAAAGACTAATTTCATAAATTCGTATCATTATCTTCATCGGGAACATCAGGATTGTTAGTAAAACAATCAATGGACTCGATTTTTGTCGTCCTTGGACGTTCTGGTAGATCAAAATGATGCAGGAACGTCCAGAATCGAAGGAAAGACACTAATTTCATAAATTCGTATCATTATCTCCATCAGGAACATCAGGATTGTTAGTAAAACAATCAAAGGACTCGAGTTTCGTCGTCCTTGGACGTTCTGGTAGATCAAAATGATGCAGGAACGTCCAAAATCAAAGGAAAGACTAATTTCATAAATTCGTATCATTATCTTCATCGGGAACATCAGGATTGTTAGTAAAACAATCAAAGGACTCGAGTTTCGTCGTCCTTGGACGTTCTGGTAGATCAAAATGATGCAGGAACGTCCAAAATCAAAGGAAAGACTAATTTCATAAATTCGTATCATTATCTCCATCAGGAACATCAGGATTGTTAGTAAAACAATCAAAGGACTCGAGTTTCGTCGTCCTTGGACGTTCTGGTAGATCAAAATGATGCAGGAACGTCCAAAATCAAAGGAAAGACTAATTTCATAAATTCGTATCATTATCTTCATCGGGAACATCAGGATTGTTAGTAAAACAATCAAAGGACTCGAGTTTCGTCGTCCTTGGACGTTCTGGTAGATCAAAATGATGCAGGAACGTCCAAAATCAAAGGAAAGACTAATTTCATAAATTCGAATCATTATCTTCATCGGGAACATCAGGATTGTTAGTAAAACAATCAAAGGACTCGATTTTTGTCGTCCTTGGACGTTCTGGTAGATCAAAATGATGCAGGAACGTCCAAAATCAAAGGAAAGACTAATTTCATAAATTCGTATCATTATCTTCATCGGGAACATCAGGATTGTTAGTAAAACAATCAATGGACTCGATTTTTGTCGTCCTTGGACGTTCTGGTAGATCAAAATGATGCAGGAACGTCCAAAATCAAAGGAAAGACTAATTTCATAAATTCGTATCATTATCTCCATCAGGAACATCAGGATTGTTAGTAAAACAATCAAAGGACTCGAGTTTCGTCGTCCTTGGACGTTCTGGTAGATCAAAATGATGCAGGAACGTCCAAAATCAAAGGAAAGACTAATTTCATAAATTCGTATCATTATCTCCATCAGGAACATCAGGATTGTTAGTAAAACAATCAAAGGACTCGAGTTTCGTCGTCCTTGGACGTTCTGGTAGATCAAAATGATGCAGAAACGTCCAAAATCAAAGGAAAGACTAATTTCATAAATTCGTATCATTATCTCCATCAGGAACATCAGGATTGTTAGTAAAACAATCAAAGGACTCGAGTTTCGTCGTCCTTGGACGTTCTGGTAGATCAAAATGATGCAGAAACGTCCAAAATCAAAGGAAAGACTAATTTCATAAATTCGTATCATTATCTCCATCAGGAACATCAGGATTGTTAGTAAAACAATCAAAGGACTCGAGTTTCGTCGTCCTTGGACGTTCTGGTAGATCAAAATGATGCAGAAACGTCCAAAATCAAAGGAAAGACTAATTTCATAAATTCGTATCATTATCTCCATCAGGAACATCAGGATTGTTAGTAAAACAATCAAAGGACTCGAGTTTCGTCGTCCTTGGACGTTCTGGTAGATCAAAATGATGCAGGAACGTCCAAAATCAAAGGAAAGACTAATTTCATAAATTCGTATCATTATCTCCATCAGGAACATCAGGATTGTTAGTAAAACAATCAAAGGACTCGAGTTTCGTCGTCCTTGGACGTTCTGGTAGATCAAAATGATGCAGGACCGTCAAGAATCGATAGAAACACAATAATTTCATAAATTCGTATCATTATCTCCATCAGGAACATCAGGATTGTTAGTAAAACAATCAAAGGACTCGAGTTTCGTCGTCCTTGGACGTTCTGGTAGATCAAAATGATGCAGGAACGTCCAAAATCAAAGGAAAGACTAATTTCATAAATTCGTATCATTATCTCCATCAGGAACATCAGGATTGTTAGTAAAACAATCAAAGGACTCGAGTTTCGTCGTCCTTGGACGTTCTGGTAGATCAAAATGATGCAGGAACGTCAAGAATCGATAGAAACACAATAATTTCATAAATTCGTATCATTATCTCCATCAGGAACATCAGGATTGTTAGTAAAACAATCAAAGGACTCGAGTTTCGTCGTCCTTGGACGTTCTGGTAGATCAAAATGATGCAGGACCGTCAAGAATCGATAGAAACACAATAATTTCATAAATTCGTATCATTATCTCCATCAGGAACATCAGGATTGTTAGTAAAACAATCAAAGGACTCGAGTTTCGTCGTCCTTGGACGTTCTGGTAGATCAAAATGATGCAGGAACGTCCAAAATCAAAGGAAAGACTAATTTCATAAATTCGTATCATTATCTCCATCAGGAACATCAGGATTGTTAGTAAAACAATCAAAGGACTCGAGTTTCGTCGTCCTTGGACGTTCTGGTAGATCAAAATGATGCAGGACCGTCAAGAATCGATAGAAACACAATAATTTCATAAATTCGTATCATTATCTCCATCAGGAACATCAGGATTGTTAGTAAAACAATCAAAGGACTCGAGTTTCGTCGTCCTTGGACGTTCTGGTAGATCAAAATGATGCAGGAACGTCCAAAATCAAAGGAAAGACTAATTTCATAAATTCGTATCATTATCTCCATCAGGAACATCAGGATTGTTAGTAAAACAATCAAAGGACTCGAGTTTCGTCGTCCTTGGACGTTCTGGTAGATCAAAATGATGCAGGACCGTCAAGAATCGATAGAAACACAATAATTTCATAAATTCGTATCATTATCTCCATCAGGAACATCAGGATTGTTAGTAAAACAATCAAAGGACTCGAGTTTCGTCGTCCTTGGACGTTCTGGTAGATCAAAATGATGCAGGAACGTCCAAAATCAAAGGAAAGACTAATTTCATAAATTCGTATCATTATCTCCATCAGGAACATCAGGATTGTTAGTAAAACAATCAAAGGACTCGAGTTTCGTCGTCCTTGGACGTTCTGGTAGATCAAAATGATGCAGGAACGTCAAGAATCGATAGAAACACAATAATTTCATAAATTCGTATCATTATCTCCATCAGGAACATCAGGATTGTTAGTAAAACAATCAAAGGACTCGAGTTTCGTCGTCCTTGGACGTTCTGGTAGATCAAAATGATGCAGGACCGTCAAGAATCGGAGGAATCTTTCGATTTATCATCTGTGCTCTTTTTCATGACTGCCTTCTTCAATTTTTTCATTTCCTTCATCAATAAATTCTATTTTTATTTTTCATGTTAATTCAGATATCCAATACAAGCCGACAACATCGCAATAAAATGGTATTTGTTAAATGTATCATTTTAATAGGGTTAATCCAACGTTTTTATTATTTTCACTTTATATTACGTGTACTTTTCATTCTTACGAGGGGTGATCGAAAAATATAGTTAATCATAAATTTAATTTTTCCGGTTTTTTTTTGGTTTGGTTCTCATCTGATTTTTCCCATTGTCATGAATTGAATCATTTTGTCATGAATTTATTTGAAAGAAGCGAAATTTCATTGATTTGAAACATATTCAAGGTCACGATAGTTTCGAACTTGAAAAAAAAACAATGACCTTGATTTTGATTTTAAGATTTACGTGTCGGTTTTTTTTTTAGAAAAAGCAGATATCATTCTATTATGAATATATATGCAAATTTATTTTTCCATTATTACTTCCAATAAATCCTTTTCCTATTACGAAATTTTTCCAAAACAATCTGACAACATCGCAAATAATTATCGAGTCGTTGAAATCCATTCTAATCTTATCGATCTCTCTCTTACAAGTGAATCATTACAAAAAAGCGATGTTGCCGTTACTTAACATAATTCAGACATACTGCTACTTCCCGGGAAAAGAAAAATGGTAAAATATTTATATAAAATCGTGAATATTCGTTCCATATCGATTTGTTGTTTTTCCTTTTAGATATTTTACCACTTTCTCGATCGAAATAACAGTCCGCGTAACATAAACGATTGAAAATTATTACAATGTTTGTATATTTCAGACACTTCCGCCGGCAACGTCGGTTTAGCACTAACGAACGTAATCGGACTGTCAGATTTAGTGTTATGGGGAGTGAACGAATGGATAGAAATCGAAACTAATATGACATCTGTCGAGAGATGCATCGATTACACGAAAATAAAACAAGAATTTCAAACAGGTGACTTATTACGAACTCGTCGATTTTTTACGCTGTTATACGAGGTCTGGTTATTAAATAACGGAACTGCGCGCCTAGAGGGCGTTCTAGACCTTAAATTTCTCGTTAAATTGAAAAAAAACTCCGATTTAATGCTATAAATTGTTGCAAGAAAACTACGGGGACAATTTTCTATCTTCCGTGCGTGTTTTTGAGTGGTGTAAGCGTGCCGAGAGAGCACTGAAGATGACCAGCGCCCTGTGACTGTTTCTACTCCGGAAACAGTGACCAAAATCAACCAAATTATTCGTGCAGATCGTCAAATGAGCATCCGGATGATTGCCGAGGTTGTACACGCCGATAAAAAACGGTTAGAAAAATTTTACACATGACAAAAGTCTGTGCGAAGTTGGTGGCAAGAAATCTGACTCCTGACCAAAAGTTTTTGCGTCAACGGGTCTGCTTAGATGTCTTTGTAAGGTTAGAAAAAGATTTGCTTTGAAAGAGACCCGATTTTTTATATTGAAACACTTTTTCGTAACCAGTCTCTCGTTATTTAATAGACAGACCTCGTACAATAAAAATTATAAAAATCGAAAAAAAATTAATAGTAGGATGAAATTCATTGAAAAGGGAGGAGAATATGATAAAAATGAAAGGAAAAATAATTTACGGGCGATCTAAAGTCGAGAAAGGGAAATGGGGGAAGTTTTTAAGGGTGGAAAACCGTTTATTTCGTTTTGTGGTAAAACTATGAGTCGTATGAAAAAAAGTTTAATAGAAAAGTTGTAGTTGATTAAAAGATCTACAACTTTTGTATTTACACTTTTTTCGTATAACCTCAAAATTTACGGAAAAAATTCAAAAAACAAGTTTTTCGTTTTTTATTTTTATCTGTTACAAAAAATATATTTTCTTTCGCGAAATTTTGTGAAAATTTACCTTTCCATGTCTTATATATACTGTAATTTATTTGAATTGAAATATTTATTTTTTCACGTTATTTTGACATAATATCGAAAAGGCACCCCAACTTTCGAATGAAACTTTTTCTGTCAAAATATCAGTTTTTTTTAATTATTTTTATTTATCAATGTAATTTTACGTTTTTTGTGAAATTAGAGTGAGAAAATTTAATATAAATATCTGTAAATAAAAATTAAAAAAAAAATTTCGCATTCGAGTTTTTTTGTTTTATTTTTTTTTTTCTAAGAAAATTTACCATGGTGATTGTAATATTTTTTTACACGATCAGGAAGTAGAGATTTCAACGAGCAAAAATCTCACAGACTTTTTAAAAAAAGATGATATTTTGACGGGAGGATTTTCGTTCGAAAATTGGGGTGCTTTTTCAATATTATGTGAAAAAATCCAAATTTCAAAACAAATAAATTACAATGTATGTGATACATAAAAAGGTAACTTGTCACAAAATTTCGTGAAAAAGAAATGTTTTTTGTAAAAGATAAAAATAAAAAACGAAAAACTTGTTTTTTGAATTTTTTCCGTAAATTTTGAGGTTATACGAAAAAAGTGTAAATACAAAAGTTGTAGATCTCTTCATTACCTACAACTTTTCTATTAAACTTTTTTTCATACGACTCATAGTTTTACCGCAAAACGAGATAAACCGTTTTTTCACCCTTAAAAACCCTCCCCCTTCCACTATTCAACCACAGATCACCCGTAAATCATTTTCCCTTCCATTTTTGCTATATTCTCTTCCTTTCCCAATAATTTTCACTTTATTATTTTTTTTTTTCGTTTTTTATCATTTTTAAACGTTTTAGTCCTGGACTATAACCTAACTAACGAAAGTTTAGCCATACTCACAACAATATAATCGAAACACATTGTTGCCAGATTTTTTTTTAGTCGTTAGAAATCATACTAATTCAACATATAAGAAGTATTTAAATTAGAAACTCGTTTTGCTAATAGAAAAAAAAATTATTAGAAATACAAAATTGTATATTTAACATTTGAAATAAAAAATTATGGAGTATTAAGTACGTAGAAAGGTAAGTTTTCATAAAATTTCGTGAAAAAGAATAATTTTTAAAAAAAAATGTGGTTATTTGAAGTTTTCACTTAAATTTTGAGGTTATACGAAAAAAGTGTGAATACAAAAGCTGTAGATCTCTTTATTACCTACAACTTTTCTATTAAACTTTTTTTCATACGACTCATAGTTTTACCGCAAAACGAGATAAACCGCTTTTTCACCCTTAAAAACCCTCCCCCTTCCACTATTCAACCACAGATCACCCGTAAATCATTATCCCTTCCATTTTTGCTATATTCTCTTCCTTTCCCAATAAGTTTCACTTTATTATTTTTTTTTTCGTTTTTTATCATTTTTAAACGTTTTAGTCCTGGACTATAACATAACTAACAAAAGCTTAGTCATAATCACAACAATATAATCGAAACACATTGTTGCCAGATTTTTTTTTAGTCGTTAGAAATATATTATATAAGAATTATTTATATTAGAAATTCGTTTTGCTAATAGAAAAAAAAAATAATTAGAAATACAAAATTATATATTTAACATTTGAAATAAAAAAATTACGGAGTATTAGGGACGTAGAAAGGTGAGTTTTCACAAAATTTCGTGAAAAAGAATAATTTTTCCAAAAAAATGTGGTTATTTGAAGTTTTCACTTAAATTTTGAGGTTATACGAAAAAAGTGTGAATACAAAAGCTGTAGATCTCTTCATTACCTACAACTTTTCTATTAAACTTTTTTTCATACGACTCATAGTTTTACCGCAAAACGAGATAAACCGTTTTTCACCCTTAAAAACCCTCCCCCTTCCACTATTCAACCACAGATCACCCGTAAATCATTTTCCCTTCCATTTTTGCTATATTCTCTTCCTTTCCCAATAAGTTTCACTTTATTATTTTTTTTTTTTCGTTTTTTATCATTTTTAAACGTTTTAGTCCTGGACTATAACATAACTATCAAAAGCTTAGTCATACTCACAACAATATAATCGAAACACATTGTTGCCAGATTTTTTTTTAGTCGTTAGAAATATATTATATAAGAATTATTTATATTAGAAATTCGTTTTGCTAATAGAAAAAAAAAATAATTAGAAATACAAAATTATATATTTAACATTTGAAATAAAAAAATTACGGAGTATTAGGGACGTAGAAAGGTGAGTTTTCACAAAATTTCGTGAAAAAGAATAATTTTTCCAAAAAAATGTGGTTATTTGAAGTTTTCACTTAAATTTTGAGGTTATACGAAAAAAGTGTGAATACAAAAGCTGTAGATCTCTTCATTACCTACAACTTTTCTATTAAACTTTTTTTCATACGACTCATAGTTTTACCGCAAAACGAGATAAACCGTTTTTCACCCTTAAAAACCCTCCCCCTTCCACTATTCAACCACAGATCACCCGTAAATCATTTTCCCTTCCATTTTTGCTATATTCTCTTCCTTTCCCAATAAGTTTCACTTTATTATTTTTTTTTTTTCGTTTTTTATCATTTTTAAACGTTTTAGTCCTGGACTATAACATAACTATCAAAAGCTTAGTCATACTCACAACAATATAATCGAAACACATTGTTGCCAGATTTTTTTTTAGTCGTTAGAAATATATTATATAAGAATTATTTATATTAGAAATTCGTTTTGCTAATAGAAAAAAAAAATAATTAGAAATACAAAATTATATATTTAACATTTGAAATAAAAAAATTACGGAGTATTAGGGACGTAGAAAGGTGAGTTTTCACAAAATTTCGTGAAAAAGAATAATTTTTCCAAAAAAATGTGGTTATTTGAAGTTTTCACTTAAATTTTGAGGTTATACGAAAAAAGTGTGAATACAAAAGCTGTAGATCTCTTCATTACCTACAACTTTTCTATTAAACTTTTTTTCATACGACTCATAGTTTTACCGCAAAACGAGATAAACCGTTTTTCACCCTTAAAAACCCTCCCCCTTCCACTATTCAACCACAGATCACCCGTAAATCATTTTCCCTTCCATTTTTGCTATATTCTCTTCCTTTCCCAATAAGTTTCACTTTATTATTTTTTTTTTTTCGTTTTTTATCATTTTTAAACGTTTTAGTCCTGGACTATAACATAACTATCAAAAGCTTAGTCATACTCACAACAATATAATCGAAACACATTGTTGCCAGATTTTTTTTTAGTCGTTAGAAATATATTATATAAGAATTATTTATATTAGAAATTCGTTTTGCTAATAGAAAAAAAAAATAATTAGAAATACAAAATTATATATTTAACATTTGAAATAAAAAAATTACGGAGTATTAGGGACGTAGAAAGGTGAGTTTTCACAAAATTTCGTGAAAAAGAATAATTTTTCCAAAAAAATGTGGTTATTTGAAGTTTTCACTTAAATTTTGAGGTTATACGAAAAAAGTGTGAATACAAAAGTTGTAGATCTCTTCATTACCTACAACTTTTCTATTAAACTTTTTTTCATACGACTCATAGTTTTACCACAAAACGAGATAAACCGTTTTTTCACCCTTAAAAACCCTCCCCCTTCCACTATTCAACCACAGATCACCCGTAAATCATTTTCCCTTCCATTTTTGCTATATTCTCTTCCTTTCCCAATAAGTTTCACTTTATTATTATTTTTTTTTTGTTTTTTATCATTTTTAAACGTTTTAGTCCTGGACTATAACATAACTAACAAAAGCTTAGTCATAATCACAACAATATAATCGAAACACATTGTTGCCAGATTTTTTTTTAGTCGTTAGAAATATATTATATAAGAATTATTTATATTAGAAATTCGTTTTGCTAATAGAAAAAAAAAAAATAATTAGAAATACAAAATTATATATTTAACATTTGAAATAAAAAAATTACGGAGTATTAGGGACGTAGAAAGGTGAGTTTTCACAAAATTTCGTGAAAAAGAATAATTTTTCCAAAAAAATGTGGTTATTTGAAGTTTTCACTTAAATTTTGAGGTTATACGAAAAAAGTGTAAATACAAAAGTTGTAGATTTTTTCATAACCTACAACTTTTCTATTAAACTTTTTTTATTCGACTCATAGTTTTACCACAAAACGAGATAAACCGTTTTTTCACCCTTAAAAACCCTCCCCCTTCCACTATTCAACCACAGATCACCCGTAAATCATTTTCCCTTCCATTTTTGCTATATTCTCTTCCTTTCCCAATAAGTTTCACTTTATTATTATTTTTTTTTTTCGTTTTTTATCATTTTTAAACGTTTTAGTCCTGGACTATAACATAACTATCAAAAGCTTAGTCATACTCACAACAATATAATCGAAACACATTGTTGCCAGATTTTTTTTTAGTCGTTAGAAATATATTATATAAGAATTATTTATATTAGAAATTCGTTTTGCTAATAGAAAAAAAAAATAATTAGAAATACAAAATTATATATTTAACATTTGAAATAAAAAAATTACGGAGTATTAGGGACGTAGAAAGGTGAGTTTTCACAAAATTTCGTGAAAAAGAATTTTTCCAAAAAAATCTGGTTATTTGAAGTTTTCACTTAAATTTTGAGGTTATACGAAAAAAGTGTAAATACAAAAGTTGTAGATTTTTTCATAACCTACAACTTTTCTATTAAACTTTTTTTATTCGACTCATAGTTTTACCACAAAACGAAATAAACAGTTTTCCACCCTTAAAAACTCCCCCTTATTCCCCTTCCCGACCTCAGATCGTCCGTAAATTATTTTTCCTCGCATTTTTATCACATTCTCCTCCTTTTTCAATAGATTCCATCCTGCTATTATTTTTTTTTGTATCGAAAATTATCGACCCTGGTCTATATATTAAATTCAGGTAATCATCCGGAAGATTGGCCGAAAGAAGGTGGAATCATTTATAAACACGTGGAATTGAGATACGGCGATGAAAAAGAAGCGGTTTTGAAAAATATTAACTTCACAGTGAAACCTAAAACGAACATAGGAATCGTAGGGAGGACTGGAGCCGGTAAATCTTCCATAATCTCAACGCTTTTCAGATTATACGAACATGGAGGGAATATTGAAATAGATGGGGTGGATATTAAAACGTTATCTTTGAATTATTTGAGGTAATATTCTTTTATTCTTTTTCTATTCATATTTTAAACACAGAAATATGGTGAATGAGTGTCGATATTCATCAAGACGAAGTCGTTACCATGAAATTTTCCGCTATTGCGAACAAATCGGATTAGCAGTCATCTGCAAAGTTAGAACATCAAATTTTCGTGAAATATTCAGTAACACATTAACTTAAACTTATAATTTATCAAAAAAATTGTATGGTAGTGAATTTCCATCACCTGAAGGTATTTTTGAGTGGTTTGAGTGCTCTTAAGATGGACGAAAAGGCGTTCTAGATGTTTCACAACATTGTAGCCCTTCTACATCATCTAAATGTTGTGAAATTTCACCCAAAACTTTGAAATTTCTCAACCAAAACTCATAATTTATCAAAAAAATTGTATGGCAGTGAATTTCCATCACCTGAAGGTATTTTTGAGTGGTTTGAGTGCTCTTAAGATGACCGAAAAGGCGTTCTAAACGTTTCTCGTCATTGTAGCCCTTTACAACATCGAAATGTTGTGAAATTTCACCCAAAACTTTAAAAATTCTCAACCAAAACTCATAATTTATCAAAAAAATTGTATGGCAGTGAATTTCCATCACCTGAAGGTATTTTTGAGTGGTTTGAGTGCTCTTAAGATGGACGAAAAGGCGTTCTAGATGTTTCACAACATTGTAGCCCTTCTACATCATCTAAATGTTGTGAAATTTCACCCAAAACTTTCGAAATTCTCAACTAAAACTCATAATTTATCGAAAGAAGTGTATGACAGTGAATTTCCATCAATTGAAAGTATTTTTGAGTGGTTTGAGTGCTCTTAAGATGGACGAAAAGGCGTTCTAGACGTTTCACAACATTGTAGCCCTTCTACATCATCGAAATGTTGTGAAATTTCACCCAAAACTTTGAAATTTCTCAACCAAAACTCATAATTTATCAAAAAAATTGTATGGCAGTGAATTTCCATCACCTGAAGGTATTTTTGAGTGGTTTGAGTGCTCTTAAGATGACCGAAAAGGCGTTCTAAACGTTTCTCGTCATTGTAGCCCTTTACAACATCGAAATGTTGTGAAATTTCACCTAAAACTTTAAAAATTCTCAACCAAAACTCATAATTTATCAAAAAAATTGTATGGCAGTGAATTTCCATCACCTGAAGGTATTTTTGAGTGGTTTGAGTGCTCTTAAGATGACCGAAAAGGCGTTCTAAACGTTTCTCGTCATTGTAGCCCTTTACAACATCGAAATGTTGTGAAATTTCACCTAAAACTTTAAAAATTCTCAACCAAAACTCATAATTTATCAAAAAAATTGTATGGCAGTGAATTTCCATCACCTGAAGGTATTTTTGAGTGGTTTGAGTGCTCTTAAGATGACCGAAAAGGCGTTCTAAACGTTTCTCGTCATTGTAGCCCTTTACAACATCGAAATGTTGTGAAATTTCACCCAAAACTTTGAAAATTCTCAACCAAAACTCATAATTTATCAAAAAAATTGTATGGCAGTGAATTTCCATCACCTGAAGGTATTTTTGAGTGGTTTGAGTGCTCTTAAGATGGCCGAAAAGGCGTTCTAGATGTTTCTCGTCGTTGTAGCCCTTTCACAACATCGAAATGTTGTGAAATTTCACCCAAAACTTTCGAAATTCTCAACTAAAACTCATAATTTATCGAAAGAAGTGTATGACAGTGAATTTCCATCAATTAAAAGTATTTTTGAGTGGTTTGAGTGCTCTTAAGATGGCCGAAAAGGCGTTCTAGATGTTTCTCGTCATTGTAGCCCTTTCACAACATCGAAATGTTGTGAAATTTCACTTAAAACTTTGAAAAGTAGTACCTCAAACCTACAATTCATGAAAAAATATGTACAACACTGAATTTTGCTCAGCTGTACGTATTTTAGAGTCTTTTGAGTGCTCTTAATTTGGCGGAAAAGATATTAAGATGCTTCCTGTCAACGCATTTCTTCTCCCATATCAAATTGTTGTGAACTTCCACTTATAAAACGTCGAAAAACATTATTTGTACAATTTAACACTTGAATCTTCACAACACCAAAATTATTACACTATTTACACATGACTAACACTTTTTATCCGCCCCTTTTGTGAACTCCCGCGTTTTATATTCATTTATAATAATCGCAGACCATTTTAGAAACTTCTGCGTCGAATTATAGCTAACTGCGTTCATCGGAAACATCTAGAACGATAGTTTATTGGTTAACCAATAGATCGAGCCACTCACTGTTTGCGTACGAGTTTCCATTGTATTAAATCATCTCTGAACGCCGTTAGACGGCGTGCGGCTGCGTCCCCGTCACAGTTTTTGAAAAGTACACTCCCGGTCGTTGTTTTCGTGTATCATACCAAAAAAAAATGTTGACTACGTTTGAAATGGGAAAAATTTCTTTCTTTTCTTTAGAAAAAACATCGCAATCATTCCTCAGGATCCCGTTTTGTTCGGGGGGACGCTTCGTGATAACATCGATCCTTACAGAGAACACAGCGACGAGAAAATTTGGACGATACTAAATCAATTACTGATCAAAAATATCCAGTCTCTAGATGCCGAAATTCCAAATTTCAGCGCCGGACAGAAGCAACTAATCTGTATGGCGAGAGCGGCTTTAAAAAATTGTAAAATAATAGTATTGGACGAAATAACAGCCAACATGGACGCCGATAATGACGATTTAATACACTTTTTAGTGGAAAAAATATTTGGGGATTGTACCGTTTTAACTATAGCTCATAGATTGAATTTTATTTTGGGCTGCGACGTGGTGATCGTGATGGAAAACGGGCGTATCGTCGAAGTAGACGAACCTAAAGTTTTATTACAAAATAAAAATTCCCTTTTTGCTAAAATTTGTGATAAAGCTAGCTCATAATAAAACTATTTTCATTCCGATATTTCATTTTATTTTCCACAATCCTCATACCCAGTCAATCAAATTGAATAACGTAATTTTCATGCTTTATACAGCGTGTTATCGTCTTCAGAAACCGAATGTAAAAGTTAACCTTCAAGCTCTGAAGACGATAAGTTGGTTATCGAAACGCGCGTCGGACAGTGTAATTTTGAGTATAGGTGTATAAACAGTCTCGTCGAAACGCGCGTCAGACAATATAATTTTGAGTATAGGTGTAGTTGTGGTATAAACAGTCTTCAGTCTCGTCGAAACGCGCGTCAGACAGTGTAATTGTGAGTGTAGGTGTAATGGTGATGTAAACAGTCTTTGGTCTCGTCGAAACGCGCGTCAGACAGTGTAATTGTGATGTACACAGTCTTCAGTCTCGTCGAAACTCGCGTCGGACAGTGTAATTGTGAGTGTTGATGTAGTGTAAATAGTGTTCGGTATAAAAATTTGTCAAATATTGCTTCGATATTGAAATGCTTGAATAGAAAATGCACTTGGTCAGCGAGTTGTTGCAAGACAATTGGATACGACACGCGCAGCAGTTCCAAGCGTTATGAGGAGACCGGATCCTTTCATAGACGACCTTGAACAGGTCGAAGGCGATTCACAATCGTTTTTTGTATCAACAACACCAAGAAATTGTCACCTTAATGCTGTGTGAGGAGTGACTATTAGTCAGTGGACGTGAAGTGAAAGTTTATTGTCCACTTTATCTTATCTCGGGACGCGAGTAAGAGGTCTCGTGGACAAAAGTCCTTCTATCCTTCGGTATACGGCTGCTGATTATCCATTGTTTAGCGAAACCACCGTCAAAAAGAACCCATTCCATCAAAAGGGTTCCGAAAATCGTTCGATGAAAGACGATTTGCGACAGTTTCTAACGACAAATGACAGTTTATTTCTGTAAAAGACATGTTTCAATGACAATTGACAGTTTATTTCTGTGAAAGACAGTCTTTAACGACAACTAACAGTTTAGTTCTGTGAAAGACAAGTTTCAATAAAAATTGACAGCTCATTTCCGTGAAAGACAGTCTTTAACGACAACTGATAGTTTAGTTCTGTAAAAGACAGTTTTGAACGACAAATGACAGTCCATTGCTGTAAAAGACAGTCTAGTACGATAACTGACAGTTTAGTTCTGTAAAAGACAAGTTTCAATGGTAATTGACAGTTTATTTACGTGAAAGACAGTCTTTAACGACAAATGACAGTTTAGTTTTGTAAAAGACAATTTTCAATGACAATTGGCACCTTATTTCCGTGAAAGACAGTTTTTAACGGAAAATGACAGTTTAGTTTTGTAAAAGACAAGTTTCAATGGTAATTGACAGTTTATTTCTGTAAAAGACAAGTTTCAATGGTAATTGACAGTTTATTTACGTGAAAGACAGTCTTTAACGACAAATGACAGTTTAGTTTTGTAAAAGACAATTTTCAATGACAATTGACAGCTTATTTCCGTGAAAGACAGTTTTTAACGGAAAATGACAGTTTAGTTTTGTAAAAGACAAGTTTCAATGGTAATTGACAGTTTATTTCTGTAAAAGACAAGTTTCAATGGTAATTGACAGTTTATTTATATTAAAGACAGTTTCTAACGACAAATGACAGGTTAGTTCTGTAAAAGACAGTTTCTAACGACAAATGACAGGTTAGTTCTGTGAAAGTCTGTTTTAAATGACAATTGACAGTTTATTTCTGTGAAAGACAGTTTTTAACGAAAAATGACAGTTTAGTTCTGTAAAAGACAGTTCCTAACGACAAATGACAGCTTATTTCCGTGAAGGACAGTTTTTAACGGAAAATGACAGTTTAGTTTTGTAAAAGACAAGTTTCAATGACAATTGGCAGCTTATTTCTGTGAAAGACAGTTTTTAATGAAAAATGACAGTTTATTTCTGTAAAAGACTAGTTTCAATGACAATTGACAGTTTATTTCTGTAAAAGACAAGTTTCAATGGTAATTGACAGTTTATTTACGTGAAAGACAGTCTTTAACGACAAATGACAGTTTAGTTTTGTAAAAGACAAGTTTCAATGATAATTGACAGTTTATTTCTGTAAAAGACAAGTTTCAATGGTAATTGACAGTTTATTTATATTAAAGACAGTTTCTAACGACAAATGACAGGTTAGTTCTGTAAAAGTCTGTTTTAAATGACAATTGACAGTTTATTTCTGTGAAAGACAGTTTTTAACGAAAAATGACAGGTTAGTTCTGTAAAAGACAAGTTTCAATGGTAATTGACAGTTTATTTATATTAAAGACAGTTTCTAACGACAAATGACAGTTTATTTCCGTGAAAGACAGTTTTTAACGACAAATGACGCGTTTCGATAATTACCTGTTTTATACTGATTTTTCTCACCAATAAACCTTCTCCCGCGCCGTGGGCTGTAAGGATTTGTCCCTTCATCCCATCTAAATGTAAGGGTAGCTTAAATAGGGACAATAGGGCTTTCCAGTGGTAGGATTTTGTTAGTTCAAGATTCGTGCATTAAAAAAAATAACACTTTTTAGAAAAAAATAACTTTATTAATTATCATTTTCGCTATCAGATCTAACATCTCGTATATCTCCTTCAGTTAACCCTCTCTTTATGACCCTAAAAATCATTACCGTCCAAAAAACGTTAAGCAAAACTAACGTCATTAGCAAACCGTTCAAGATATACCATTTCAAATTTATTGGAAGCACTTTGGGCACGTGGAATAAAGTGCTAGAAGAAAATTTTCACTTTAGTATAAGATTTCAATAAAAACAAAAAACTAATTACACCGACGTGCGAACTAGAAATACAAATTTAGGATCCACCTAGAAGTTCCCTTCAATTGTAAAGACCCTTCAGTATGTGCGATCCAGTTTTCCGAAGTAATATTGTCAGGAATGGGAGCCTAGATTCCTCCAAGACAACAATCCAGCAAACCAAAAGTGGAAAACTTCCCAATTACCCAAGAGGATCAAAGTCTTTCTGGTTGGTAATTAAAACTGTCGGGCTTTTCCATTCCACCGTTGACTGGATCAGATGGGTCAATCGCAGTGACCGCAAAAGGGAAACGGACTTCGAAATCAACTCTTGAACTACCATCTTGGAGTTGGTTCAGAAATAAAATGTCGACACCAAGATGTGGTAAAACTTCTGGAAGGTTTCGGACGTCGATAAAGCCACCGATGGAATACCACCAAGTTCGAGATTGTTTGACGCTGGTTTCTGAATATTTGATGCAGAATTCGAGGGTATCCGTGGTGATCCAATGTCAAACAGGCTTATCGGGTAACTAGTTGGGCTAAAGTTCCAATTAGAAATAGATACGACCTTTTGAAAAAGCTATGAAGAATGCGATTTCGCGATTTTTCGAAATGACAACATTTTCAGGGTAGACCTAACATCAAAAACGTAAAATTTGCACCGCTGCGATTGGAGGAATTGGCGCATACTTGGATGACATACAAATAAAGAAAAATATTCGTGAAGGCGATTTTATAGAATTCAATACTTACTTATGTATAATCCAGAAAGGAAACACCACCCATCTGGAAATAATCCAAATAATTGTGAATAGTATAAAACAGGCGGTACATGTTTTGTTATATTCCAAATAATTGGCGATTTTTGATGCCTATAAATTAGAAAAAAATATATGAGACCTACCGGAAGGTAAACTTTCCGGTAAACCGCAGCGTGTATGACTTACTTAACCAATTTCGCTTCACGTATCCGCTTTTAAAATTTATGGAAAAGTATAATGACAAATTATTGCTACCTCACAAATCAGCGTAAGTGTTACAGGCGTTTTAACATAAAATAACGACAAATGACAGTTTAGTTCTGTAAAAGTCTGTTTTCAATGACAATTGACAGCTTATTTCCGTGAAAGACAGTTTTTAACGAAAAATGACAGTTTAGTTTTGTAAACGACAAGTTTCAATGACAATTGACAGTTTATTTATATGAAAGACAGTTTCTAACGACAAATGACAGTTTAGTTCTGCAAAAGACAGTTTCTAACGATAATTGATAGAAATATGTATTTGGGAAAGTTTAATGAAAGATGATTGCTACCTTGCAAAGTAACGAAAGTTAATACAGAAATTTCAACATAAAATTCACAATTATGAAGTTTATTGCTCTAAAAACCTTCGATCATAAGTTTTTCGTTATTATTTTTATAAAAAACTTACTACAGGCTCAACTATTTAAAAAAATATATATAAAATATATATGAGTTATAACTTATAACTTTATACAATCGACTTTTAGGTTATATTCGCTATTTTTTTAATTAATTCCAAACCAATAATTGTAAGAAATTGATGAATTAACGAAAATTGACAGTTTATTTCTGTAACAGAAAGTTTTTAACGACAAATGACAGTTTAGTTCTGTAAAAGACAGTTTTTATTTCTGTAAAAGACAGTCTAGAACGACAAATGACAGTTTACTTCTGTAAAACACAGTTTTTACTTCTGTAAAAGACAGTGGTGAACGACAAATGATAGTTTATTTCTGTAAAAGACAGTCTAGAACGACAAATGACAGTTTACTTCCGTAAAAGACAGTTTTCACTTCTGTAAAAGATAGTCTAGAATGACAAATGACAGTTTATTTCTGTAAAAGACAGTCTAGAACGACAAATGACAGTTTACTTCCCTAAAACACAGTTTTCACTTCTGTAAAAGATAGTCTAGAATGACAAATGACAGTTTATTTCTGTAAAAGACAGTCTAGAACGACAAATGACAGTTTACTTCTGTAAAACACAGTTTTTACTTCTGTAAAAGACAGTGGTGAACGACAAATGATAGTTTATTTCTGTAAAAGACAGTCTAGAACGACAAATGACAGTTTACTTCCGTAAAACACAGTTTTCACTTCTGTAAAAGATAGTCTAGAATGACAAATGACAGTTTATTTCTGTAAAAGACAGTCTAGAACGACAAATGACAGTTTACTTCCGTAAAACACAGTTTTCACTTCTGTAAAAGATAGTCTAGAATGACAAATGACAGTTTACTTCTGTAAAACACAGTTTTCACTTCTGTAAAAGACAGTCTAGAACGACAAATGACAGTTTACTTCTGTAAAACACAGTTTTTACTTCTGTAAAAGATAGTCTAGAATGACAAATGACAGTTTATTTCTGTAAAAGACAATCTAGAATGACAAATGACAGTTTATTTCTGTAAAAGACAGTTTTCACTTCTGTAAAAGATAGTCTAGAATGACAAATGACAGTTTATTTCTGTAAAAGACAGTCTAGAACGACAAATGACAGTTTACTTCTGTAAAACACAGTTTTTACTTCTGTAAAAGATAGTCTAGAATGACAAATGACAGTTTATTTCTGTAAAAGACAGTCTAGAACAACAAATGACAGTTTACTTCTGTAAAACACAGTTTTCACTTCTGTAAAAGATAGTCTAGAATGACAAATGACAGTTTATTTCTGTAAAAGACAGTCTAGAACGACAAATGACAGTTTACTTCTGTAAAACACAGTTTTTACTTCTGTAAAAGACAGTGGTGAACGACAAATGATAGTTTATTTCTGTAAAAGACAGTCTAGAACGACAAATGACAGTTTACTTCTGTAAAACACAGTTTTTACTTCTGTAAAAGATAGTCTAGAATGACAAATGACAATTTATTTCTGTAAAAGACAGTCTAGAATGACAAATGACAGTTTATTTCTGTAAAAGACAGTTTTTATTTCTGTAAAATACAGTCTAGAACGACAAATGACAGTTTACTTCTGTAAAACACAGTTTTTACTTCTGTAAAAGATAGTCTAGAACGACAAATGACAGTTTATTTCTGTAAAAGACAGTCTAGAATGACAAATGACAGTTTATTTCTGTAAAAGACAGTTTTTATTTCTGTAAAAGACAGTCTAGAACGACAAATGACAGTTTACTTCTGTAAAACACAGTTTTTACTTCTGTAAAAGATAGTCTAGAATGACAAATGACAGTTTATTTCTGTAAAAGACAGTCTAGAATGACAAATGACAGTTTGTTTCTGTAAAAGACAGTCTAGAATGACAAATGACAGTTTATTTCTGTGAAAGACAGTTTTTATTTCTGTAAAAGACAGTCTAGAACGACAAATGACAGTTTACTTCTGTAAAACACAGTTTTTACTTCTGTAAAAGATAGTCTAGAACGACAAATGACAGTTTATTTCTGTAAAAGACAGTCTAGAACGACAAATGACAGTTTACTTCTGTAAAACACAGTTTTCACTTCTGTAACAGATAGTCTAGAATGACAAATGACAGTTTATTTCTGTAAAAGACAGTCTAGAACGACAAATGACAGTTTACTTCTGTAAAACACAGTTTTTACTTCTGTAAAAGATAGTCTAGAATGACAAATAACAGTTTATTTCTGTAAAAGACAGTCTAGAATGACAAATGACAGTTTATTTCTGTAAAAGACAGTTTTTATTTCTGTAAAAGACAGTCTAGAACGACAAATGACAGTTTACTTCTGTAAAACACAGTTTTTACTTCTGTAAAAGATAGTCTAGAACGACAAATGACAGTTTATTTCTGTAAAAGACAGTTTTTATTTCTGTAAAAGACAGTCTAGAACGACAAATGACAGTTTACTTCTGTAAAACACAGTTTTTACTTCTGTAAAAGATAGTCTAGAATGACAAATGACAGTTTATTTCTGTAAAAGACAGTCTAGAATGACAAATGACAGTTTATTTCTGTAAAAGACAGTCTAGAATGACAAATGACAGTTTATTTCTGTGAAAGACAGTTTTTATTTCTGTAAAAGACAGTCTAGAACGACAAATGACAGTTTACTTCTGTAAAACACAGTTTTTACTTCTGTAAAAGATAGTCTAGAATGACAAATGACAGTTTATTTCTGTAAAAGACAGTCTAGAATGACAAATGACAGTTTATTTCTGTAAAAGACAGTCTAGAATGACAAATGACAGTTTACTTCTGTAAAACACAGTTTTTACTTCTGTAAAAGATAGTCTAGAATGACAAATGACAGTTTATTTCTGTAAAAGACAGTCTAGAATGACAAATGACAGTTTATTTCTGTAAAAGACAGTCTAGAATGACAAATGACAGTTTATTTCTGTAAAAGACAGTTTTTATTTCTGTAAAAGACAGTCTAGAACGACAAATGACAGTTTACTTCTGTAAAACACAGTTTTTACTTCTGTAAAAGATAGTCTAGAACGACAAATGACAGTTTATTTCTGTAAAAGACAGTTTTTATTTCTGTAAAAGACAGTCTAGAACGACAAATGACAGTTTACTTCTGTAAAACACAGTTTTTACTTCTGTAAAAGATAGTCTAGAATGACAAATGACAGTTTATTTCTGTAAAAGATAGTCTAGAATGACAAATGACAGTTTATTTCTGTAAAAGACAGTCTAGAATGACAAATGACAGTTTATTTCTGTGAAAGACAGTTTTTATTTCTGTAAAAGACAGTCTAGAACGACAAATGACAGTTTACTTCTGTAAAACACAGTTTTTACTTCTGTAAAAGATAGTCTAGAATGACAAATGACAGTTTATTTCTGTAAAAGACAGTCTAGAATGACAAATGACAGTTTATTTCTGTAAAAGACAGTCTAGAATGACAAATGACAGTTTATTTCTGTAAAAGACAGTTTTTATTTCTGTAAAAGACAGTCTAGAACGACAAATGACAGTTTACTTCTGTAAAACACAGTTTTTACTTCTGTAAAAGATAGTCTAGAACGACAAATGACAGTTTATTTCTGTAAAAGACAGTTTTTATTTCTGTAAAAGACAGTCTAGAACGACAAATGACAGTTTACTTCTGTAAAACACAGTTTTTACTTCTGTAAAAGATAGTCTAGAATGACAAATGACAGTTTATTTCTGTAAAAGACAGTCTAGAATGACAAATGACAGTTTATTTCTGTAAAAGACAGTCTAGAATGACAAATGACAGTTTATTTCTGTGAAAGACAGTTTTTATTTCTGTAAAAGACAGTCTAGAACGACAAATGACAGTTTACTTCTGTAAAACACAGTTTTTACTTCTGTAAAAGATAGTCTAGAACGACAAATGACAGTTTATTTCTGTAAAAGACAGTCTAGAATGACAAATGACAGTTTATTTCTGTGAAAGACAGTTTTTATTTCTGTAAAAGACAGTCTAGAACGACAAATGACAGTTTACTTCTGTAAAACACAGTTTTTACTTCTGTAAAAGATAGTCTAGAACGACAAATGACAGTTTATTTCTGTAAAAGACAGTCTAGAATGACAAATGACAGTTTATTTCTGTAAAAGACAGTTTTTAGTTCTGTAAAAGACAGTCTAGAACGACAAATGACAGTTTACTTCTGTAAAACACAGTTTTTACTTCTGTAAAAGATAGTCTAGAATGACAAATGACAGTTTATTTCTGTAAAAGACAGTCTAGAATGACAAATGACAGTTTATTTCTGTAAAAGACAGTTTTTATTTCTGTAAAAGACAGTCTAGAACGACAAATGACAGTTTACTTCTGTAAAACACAGTTTTTACTTCTGTAAAAGATAGTCTAGAACGACAAATGACAGTTTATTTCTGTAAAAGACAGTTTTGAACAACAAATGACAGTTCATTTCTGTGAAATACATCCTTTAACGTGATCGATTCCAAAGGAGTACATTTCGATTATCAAAAGAGAATAAAGTAATTACTTTTCGATTCTTTGTTTTAATAAATTAATTATTTCGATTACTAGTTTCTTCGAAAACAAATAAAATCGATCTAAATTTTTGTCTAGTGTGAATCGAAAACCATTTTCAACTTTAAAACGATTTTCTTTTCGTTAAAAACCGCCAGGTAAATAGAAAATCATGAATAGTTTTGACGTTAGACCTTTCGGATGTTTGGCTACTTTTTCAACCAAAACAACAATTCTCGTTGACTAAATGGTTTAAGCTATATTCTTCAAATATCAGTAGATATTGAAAACAATTTCATAAAATACGTTACCTCTAGAAATACATCACTAACGCTCAGATCTACTATGATTATGGTACCGATTCGGAAACATTGACAATTCACCGATAGATAAATTAATAATATGGCAACACTGTGATGAATCGCATTCTCGTTGAAATCTTTCTTTTTCGTACCTACGAGAAGTGTTATTAGGAGTGACCAATAAAAAGCGATATTCATGAAGTTGTACACCCAAACGTCGTCGGTCAGATTTTGATGTGGATAACCTACCCTAAATTAAAAAAAAATGAAATAACATACACGTAAAAATTTGAGGTTAGTTTACGTTATTTTATAATATGTACTTTGTAGATTTGAAAGAAATTTTTGAACGTTGTATATATTTAGAATGAAATTGCTTATTTAATTAGATTCATGGTAGTTCCATTAGAAAAAGCTTTTATAGGACTAATAAGCATTTTATTGCAGCTTATTTCCCTCGCCTTTCGTAATTCTCTGTAAACTCTCTTTAATATTTTTCTCCTCACAAAATCTCCAATTTAATGGATAGTTAATAAATCGAGATTTTATATTTAAAATAAATTAACGAAGGCGAATAAGACGCTACTTTTTAGCGTTAATTAATTATACGAGGTGGCCCTATATACAGGAAAAAAATTGTAAAAAAAACTACTGAAGACCATTTTTAAGTTTATAACCTCACCGCTAGAGGGCGTAAATTACGTTTTTTGTATGATATATGCATTGTAATACGAGGGTTGTTTGAAAACTTAACCGACACTTATTAATATAAGTTGGGAAATGTATTTGCGCATGCGTCGGGAGAAAAAACTTACCAACATTCTTTTAATATCCAGAACCACGATTTATTCCATAGTATAATCATTCCAGTGATAAAAGTAAATGTGAAAAAAATTAATTGCCAGATACTTTTGGAAAATTTCGACAATTTTGACGGTTTCGGTGAACTTTCGATACCAAAATTTTCCAAAAAATTTTGCAAGGTACTCAAATAATATACCTGAAAAAAATGACAATTTTCAATCGGCTTTATTGACGTAAAATGCCGTTTTAAATAGGGTTTATTCAATGGATGTTTTGTATAAACTAGAATTAGTAAATAAATCTGAGGAAAATGACGGAATTGCTTCCTTATTTTGTCTAAACTCACTTTGGCTCAGAAAATATGGCTAAGGGGCAATAAATAGTCAAGCAGTTCGACCAACTTTTCTTCAACAATAGTAGAAAAATGTCTATAATTTTTCCCCATCTTAAAAACAGTATTTCAACATATTAGTTTTAATTTTTTTTTATCCCCATATTTTTTTCCGCAAATCCGCCGTAAAAACGAATATTTTAGAAAAAATTTTATTAAAATCGGATTTTTCGATTTTCTAGATCCGCGAAATTATAAAATTACCTCTTATTGTCATATTTACGTAATATTTTGACAGATGACATTAAGAAAGATGGCGGAGTCCACAGATATAATCACCGTAGCGAAAATGCTCCGCCCCTGTATTCCTAATTCATTGAAATAAAATTTTAATTATGCCAGCGCCATCTATATTGATTACACAGTTATTTATTGACTGAAATTTCTTTTGTTTTCCAATTTGCAAACGTTCGGATGAATATATAAACTTGATAAATGATCAATTTTTCTTATTAAAAACTAATTCGTGTAAAAGTGGAAATATGAATTTAGCAAGTTCGCGAGATATAGCTTGAAATACAACATAAAGAACGTGCTAACGGAAAATAGTCGTGAGGCTTATTTCCGTGACGTACAATAGACAGTAACAGTATAAATCACCTCCGCCCGATACAAAAAATAATAAACATTTTATCCGTTTGAAATTACTAAATACGTAAACTTAACGATCAACAATTAAGTCATAAAAATTCGTAATGATTTTTTAAAAGATATCGAGTGAGCTTCCGGACTATAAAATTTGAGCGAGGTGAAGCGCAGTTCAGATTACTCAATATGCTCAAAAGTAATCCTTTTAGCACTTGCCGAATAATTATAAGTTCCAAACTTACTCCGAAGTAGGTTGCACCACTAATTTCTCGTCAGAAATAACGCCATATCTGAATATATTTTTAAATATAACTACCATCAACTTTTCTAATTAGGTTTTTTTGAAAGTTTTATTATTAAATATAGAAACTGTAGGTTTTACATTCCAAAAACTGATGTACGTCATAAGAGGTCACTCAAGAACAACGTTGCCAGATTTTAACAACAGTTTATAATTACAATATAGTTTCAAATTGACTTTGATCTCATTTAAATTGTGTCTTATTATTATTTTTCAAGTTTTCAACAAATAACAAAAAATACTTTTATTTATATACGAAATTAAAAATATTTAACAATGTATACAACATTGCCAATGTTTAATAAAATTCACAAGTATTTAGTACCTACAGGTACAAGTTATTATTGAAATAGACAACCGGAGCTTGACGTCACGGCCGCCATATTATTATATTTCAAGTTTTTAACAATTAACAAAACAGAATATTCTATTTGATGCCAATTACAAGCTATAATATAGATATATGACATGTTTGTTTTTAAAAATGACTTATTTATATACGAAATAAGTATACTCGTGATTATTCAATAAAATTCACAACTTCACATAGTCGTCCAAGAATTTAGTACCTACAGGTACAACTTATTGTTGAAATAGACAACCGGAGCGTGACGTCACGGCCGCCATGTTGTTATAGTTATTTAGAAAATGTTCAATTATTTACTGTTGTATAAGATCGTGTTTTGTGCCAGAGGGTATTTTTTTGCAAAATTTATCAAAGAAAATACGAAAAAATCAGAAATCACTGAACATATATGCGATCATGAACGTAATTAAAACTTTATTTGATTCCTGACCTGCCCTAACAATGGCGGTGTGTGACGTCAACACTGGCGTAGTCTATTGATAACAATCATCAAGAATTAACTGTTGCACATCATATTAAAATGAACAGACGAACTTCCTGAATTGTTAGGAGAGATGATAAATTGCAAAATTAGTTGACAGTCGTACCAGATTTTACGCTCAAACTGAAACTCCACTAACATTTGGGGAAAAATAGTTATTCTATTACACCCTGGTCAGAATTATGATTTTAGAAACGTAGTTAATGAGTTCTGGTCAAAATTTCGAGTTTTTGGTATTATTAGAGAAATATTAAATAAATTAAGTAACCCAAATGTGATTTTGGGAACGGATATTCCTATTTACGAATCAAATTTTTCATTTTATAAACCAAACTATGATGATATCCGCCGCTACGATTACAAGTATAGGGAAATCAATGAGCGCGAGAGAAACAGATAATGATATCAATGAGTGCAAGAGAGATATCGCGACTCCCCAGTGATGCAGCATGTCGTGACATCACGGCATCTCTCTCACACTCACTAATTTCGTTACCTTGTAGTCGCGGCTGCTTCAATCATTTACTAAGCAATTATCATGAGAATTGTCAAGAAATAATGAATACAAAATTATTAAATAAATGAAAATTTTTATATTTTTCTTGTTATATTTTTAAATTCGTGAACGCAACCATTATACTTGACATTTGACAACCAAATGTCGAGGATCTCCATTCAGAATTTTTTTCCGGATTTACCATTCGATTTTAATCGTTTACAACTTCCGGTACGTCTGGTCATTGCGATGACCATAAATAAATCGCAAGGCCAGTCGTTGGAAGTTTGCATAATCAACTTTAAATAACAAAAGGATTCATTTTGTTTATTTTATACAAAAATTCGTTTTATTTATCGATTTGGCCAGTACGAAGTCAACCGGGTGAGCTAGTTTGTTAATATTTACCAATTGCTAATGTACTCAAAAAGTATTAATTATTATAAAAATACTTACTTTTGAATTAATGGAAATGTGGGGTAACCATTTCAGGAAACTCAATGTTCCCTTGCGGTTTTTTATTGGATGTATTATAGGAGCCTCTAGTCCCAATTTGATACCAATTGGCTCAAAATAGAATCTATGAAATGAACGAAATCAAAGTTGTATATACGTACTAAATTAAGGAATGAAAAATAATGTTTACTCCCCGTATAAAATTCTAACAAACCGTCAGTCCACGTGGACTCATCATCTGCATTGTTTACCAATGAAAACGTGATAATTCTAATTCAGACAAATCTGACTACCATTATTATTATTTATAGATACTTTGTAATTGAAATGTTTCATTTTTCTTTTGTTTTATTTGCGAAGAATTTATTTTCCTTTATGATTTTTGCTTTGAAATATCCTTTTCCAGAAGAAAAAAACGAATGGGGTACAAAAAGGGCTCAGTTCACGTCTGGTACCCTGTTTAAACCAAACGCCCTTTCAGGTAGGTACATTCTACTCGTCTATTTATGTTTTATAATTTTTAAAAGTATTTATAAAAATAATAAATTTATAAAATGAGGTACCTACGCCTATAGTAGTCCAAACGAATTGTCTGCAAGGGTTTTTATAATCTGCAATTGATATTGGAAGAACTATACCAATGCTGGATCCACATGAATCACTATTGAAGAAAATAACTACAAATACAACTGAATTCACATAATAATCACACGTTTTGGATGAAATTAACACATTTAAAACACTTAAATCATCTCCTATGTGGATAATAATGAAACGTCTTCCTTTTACCAATTGAAAGTGCTTAATCAAAAGCCAGTCATCAACTCTTACTATTCCAAATCCCCGATTCTATGTAACTAGTTATTTCCTCAAGTTGTATCAGTTTAATATCCACCATTTTATTATGAATCATAGTACAACCTCTTCTTTTCTGCATTCTTGCATTGTGATTTGTGAACCCTCCTTACCCGACTTGACTCAGCGTTCACAAAACACTGAATTAACGCGATACTCATAATTTGTCGACTATACAAAATTAATTACTAATAATCCTTATCAATTTGTTACACAGTTCTATCATTATAATTTCATCTTGATTAAAATTACGCCGCTAAAAACCACTGGTTTGTAAAAAATGTTTCATTTGCACGTTCCCGCTAATTTTTATAAACAAACTACAGAGAATGTTCGGGAAGCAACTCTTTCAACTCGAAGATTATGTAACACATCTAGCGTTGCCATGTCTACAATTTTTTAACGAAAATCCACGTATTTTAAGTTTGTCTGCAAACATATAAATTTCAGTCCCAGAAACTACGTATTTTCGACGTATTTAGACTGAAGAATCATATTTTTAGTTGCTTTGTTCATTGACAATGCTACAATTTGTACAAAATTGGCTAAATTACAGCGAGGTAGGAACCTAACCTAACTTTCTTACTTCACTTCATTTCAAATTGTACGTAATTTTCTCATGACTTGAAAATAAAAGTTGGCAACACTGAACACACGTGCAATTTCTTGTGCAGAATCTATTTATAAAATCACGTACTTCTAAATATAACATTGTGATAATATTTAAATTTATTTTTTCCACATACATCATTAATTTATCACTTTCTCAACTCCAACGTGTTTAAATGTCTATCAAGTCTAGAATTTCCGATTGTTAACGTGGTTTCCCTTGACTCGTGCAATGAATTTTTCACCTTTATCCGAATCATGATTTCGAATTCCAAGAACATCGTTTAACCTCATAAATGCAAGATTTCCCTCAAGGCTTTCACTTGGATTCATATACTCATTGTGATTTGTAAAAAATGAGGCGAATATGATGAAGAAAAATAAGTGAATGACAGAATGAAAACATCTCAAAAAAGTATTCCGATAAGTTTATATGAATAAATGTTTTAATTTACTCACTTTTCTAATAGTATACGCAAAATGAGTAAACTTAGAGCTACTGGAATTGGATAAAAAAAACTCATTGTTACAGGTGGATTTTGAGATCGTTCAGTAGTAAAATCCATTTTATACAAAAATATTTTAAAAGCAAGCCTGAAATCGAATAATTATTATAGTAAAATAAATCATTTCTGAACTAATAATCTGGCAACAGTGCGTTTTAGTAAAAAACTGGTTAGAATAAGACAGACAATTTTTTTCTGTTTCCATGACAACCCAAGCTGTGATGATGTCACTAATGAAGTCATTCAACATTATTAGTTCTTGTTACCATGATTTGTAATATTCATATTTGTATTAATAAAAAATAGCATTAAATAGAGATTTAAAAAGCTTATGTTAAAGATAAGAGTTAAAAGTAAGAGAAATTGAGGAGGCTGCCGTGTTTACCAAACTAATCGTATTGAAATTAAAATATATTGATTTTTTTTCTACATGTATTTATGCTTACAAATCTTAAATTAATTAATTATGAACTAAAACAATGCATCAAAATTGCTAAATTAAACGTTAATATTTCATTAAAAGTAAATAGTTGCTCATTTGATTTTTTTAAAACAGCCAATAAGCGTCGAATATTGCTACTCATACACTTAGATAGTATACGTAGAGATATCTTGTATGTATATATATAAATAAATTAAGGCCGGTCTATAACGGCGTTGATTATTATAGTTGTTATTTGCAGTGAAATATATTTAGTTTCTGAGTATAAAAATGAGTCAAAATAAAACTGTAAAAAAATGAGGTTAAATTTCGCGCGCTTTCCTTAAATGACAGAAGCAATATGGCCGTTTTCCTAACTTCCGCTCAGTTACTGGATTTCACGCAATTACATTATAACAATATTTAGCTAATAACTCTTATTTTGATAAATAACCGCAACAACAACTGACACTATTATAAAGATTAATTTCATAACAATCAAATCTATATACTCATATATCGCGGCTATTGTGATTTAATTTGTAATCAAGGAATTTAATTGTCGTTTTAAAGAAACGAACTTTGTACTTAAATTTTCTTAATATTTTGATCACATACAAAGAAGGGTACCGTTAGATTCATACTTTACACTATAAAAATATTATATTTTTCTGGACATTTCGCGCGGGTGCCTCCTTAGTCGATCCACACATATCCGTGCCGTGACGTGTCGTAACATACCGTGGCCTTCAGTGAGAAAAAATTTCTTAGTAAACTAAATGGGAAAATACGGTGCGTGTTCAAACATGAACGACAACGTGACAACTAGGGATCCTTAATATTGTAAAGAACTGGTCGTTACCGACCCAACTTGTCTTTCATATTACAAAAATGAGGTACGGCACGTCACGTCACGTCACGGATATGTGTGGATCGATCTTTAGGAGTTTATAGGATAGAAATTGTGCAAAAAATGATCGGGAAAAGTGGTTGAATATGAAAAGTTATAAGGGGATCTTATTAAATGATAGAAGTCTACAAGACGTAGTTATACGTGTGAATAAAAATGAAATCAAGATGTTTTTATACACAAAGTCTTTTTCAGGTTAGATTGTAATTAATAGAAAGTTACTTTTGAATAACATTAAATTAAGCACCTCTAAAATAATATATTTGAAATTGATTAGATTTACTTATAATGATTAACAATTTTCTATGAAAAGTAGTAGTTATATTAATAAAGAAAAGTTCCAAGACAATACATTGTAGGTTGCGTTCGCTTCCGCTAGAGGGTCGAAGTTATTTAATTGACAGCTACAAACTACCTATCCCCTTTAAGTGATGTGAATGAACTAAATAAAAATGACATTCTGTATACTCGTATTTAATTACATTAATATTATTTTAATATAATATAAAATTACTCCTCTTACCGATCGATTCATTTATTTCCAAAATATGAATTTTAATGCCAGTCACAAGGAATAGGATTATTTATTACTGAACAATAAGAAAATCTTCCACTAATTTTATAGGTACGTTCCGGTAATTGCAGGAAATTATATATTTCGTTTTTCGTACAAATGTTGATTCGTATAACTAGTTTTCATCGACATAATTACATTATCGGCATTGTTTTACGTAAGTGTAGTGATTCGATATAATTTTCTAACAGATGTTAATAACTGTCTCCCACTAGGTTATCAGGAGAGATAAACAAGGTGGTCCGCGAAAATACTAAAACATTCAATTTTTGACGGATTTGGTTGAATTGGAATTAACCGTATCTATTAATTTAATTATTTAGATAAAAGGTATTTAAAAAATATGTTCAAGTGTTGGATTCTTACTAAAAGAAGTAAAAATACTATAGAAGTAAAAAATAAGGAAGGACTGAGTGGCAACACTGTAGAAATATATATCTATAGTGCGCATGCTTGAAATTGCGCAGGACCGGGATAAAAGTGTCCGTTACATAATATATATGAATTGAATTTAAATTGACTAGGGAGTATACAGGGTGTGAAAAAAGGTGATCCCGATATTTGGGTTTCGTTCAGTAAAAAAATTTCGTAACTGTTTTGGATAATTAACGATAAAAAACAAGACAAAATGATAGATGGTTAAGTTAAGACGGATTTAGCTGACCTTGACTGAAGGTTGATAACGTTCGGCTGTTGAAATTATTTCAAATTTGTTTTGAATAATTTGAAAATTATTTTAAAATGATACTATTTACAGCAGGAAATTACTATTAACGTGAAGTTAATCAATGGAAATAGATATTGGCTGAAAAAACGACACAATTAAATATTTAAACGTATTTTACACTAAAGTTTAATAATACTCCGGTCAATTTAGACATTCGAAGATACATCAATTCACAATAAGATGAAAATCGTTCAAAATATGATTATAAACAAAATCAGAAAGTTTCCCATCCCTCCCCTTTTTGCAAAAAATTTTATTCAAGGTCAAAGATCGAAAAAATGAGTTTTTCGCGTTTTTCAGCAAAACGGTGAGTTTTATCACAAAAATACTTCAGACAAAAATTGTAGATCATAAAATTATCTACAAAAAACGTATCAATAATTTTTTTCCTACGAGCCACCGTTTCTGAGATATAGCGACTCAAAAAGTTTTAAAAGTTGTGAGAGAAATTGTTTAAAATACATTTGAATTGAATTTGAATGTTCCCCACGTCAAAAAATGAGCTTTTCGCAATTTTCGGCAAAACGGTGAGTTTTATCGCAAAAATACTTATAATATTCCCAAACAACTTTTTGAATCATTATATCTCAGAAACGGTGGCTCGTAGGAAAAAAAGTATCGATACGTTTTTTGTAGATAATTTTACGATCTACAATTTTTGTCTGAGGTATTTTTGTGATAAAACTCACTGTTTTGCTGAAAATCGCGAAAAACTAATTTTTTTGATATTTGACCTGGAATAATTTTTTTTCCGTACACTGGAATGATCTATCAATTCCAGAAACATGCAGTGATGTGTTTTTTTACAATTTTCATTAATTTCCAAATCCTATTATGACATAAATAGAGCCTCAAAGTTATACAGAATTTTTTGAGTCGATTATCTTTAATATATCAAATTTAACGCCCTGTATTTCAAAAACTGCACATTTTAGAACCTCGCAGCTTTTTTTTCTCGTAAAACGATTCTTCTAGATGATTAACATAACCTAGAAATATATATACGTGGCGTTCTCATGAATATTACGACGATAAAAATTTTTGAATCATTATATCTCAGAAACGATGGCTCGTAGGAAAAAAAGTATCGATACGTTTTTTGTAGATAATTTTACGATCTACAATTTTTGTTTAAAGTATTTTTGTGATAAAACTTATAGTTTTGCTGAAAATCGCGAAAAACTAATTTTTTTGACATTTGACCTTGAATAAAATTTTTTGCAAAAAGGGGAGGAATGGGAAACTTTCTGATTTTGTTTATAATCGTATTTTGAACGATTTCACCGATTTTCATCATATTGTGAATTGATGTAACTTCACTCTTATTTTTCGGTCCAATTTCACCGGACTATAAACAATACTGAAACAACGAAAATTATAAAAATCACAAACCTCAGTAATCTATCAACGACCCATGATCCGAGCTCACCAAAACATCCATTAACTGCCGAAATTACCTCTCCATTAAACAAAAAATAATCACAGGGAGTTAAATCTGGTGAATAAGTATCAATTCAAACTCCAATTCTTCAATTAAATCGTCGATCTTCCAGTAGATTTTCTTCAACATTTCCGGAGTCGTCACCTCATTTGGTCGACCACTGCGATGCTGGTTATCGTACAGCTACAAGTGTCAAGCAACTACCGCCATCTATAGATCAGACCAGATACTTTCAGGACAGCCATTCGAGATAAATAAATATGTTTACTCGAAGATAAAGTTTAGGGGGCGCTATTGGCTTGTGTTTACCTTTCGTGACTATTTTTATATGGAAACAAGGCGTGACGTGACGTCACACCTCGCGAAACGCCATTTTCGTGAAAAATGACCAGGTTATTTCGAATTTTCGGCAATTATTTGTTGAATTAATAAAGTTTTAATTTAATCTTGAAAGACAAGTATAATTTGCCGAGAAAGAATCAGGATTTAACAAAGAAAACTGCAGTAATTTGCCCAAAATGGACGCCGTTATGACGTAAGGCAATTTTTTTACGTGAAATATGTGAAAAATAAACAAAAACTTATTTAATTAGTAGTTACCAGTCAGAGAATCGCATTTAACTACCGTGGAATGAAAATACTTAACTAATTTTGAGGTTAGCGAATACAAAGTATCAATAACTTTAATTTAATTAAGTCATTAAGTTATTTGTGGTATATTATGGTAAATTTTGTACATTTTTCTGGGGTTTTTTTATCGTTGTACTTTATTTATTAATAAAACGCTATTGACTATCGTAAACAAAGATGTTTCGCGAGGTGTGACGTCATTCAAGACGCCATGACAGTCTTTTTTTCAAATTCATTTCTAAAAACTCAAAATACTAACGTAAAAAAGCTATTTTTCTTAAAATAATATATTTTCGGGGTGAAATAGATGCTAAACTATAGTTTTAAACTAATTTCCATAATTCGAATGTTCCAGAAAGTAATTTTAATATATAAATTGTGAATCTAGCAGTCCTTAAACAGTAACGAGTGAACTGTTGAAATAAATTAGATGAAAATGCGTAAATTACACACTTGGATATACCTATAAATAATTTTAGTTCAATTTTATGGAAAGTTCGTTTGAATTGTACACTAGTTTTTTCTAGGACTTCTACAAACATGTCTTTATACTGAAATTTCAATTTTCCAGTTTGAATACGCCAGCAAATTATTGATACAAAAAGAAAATTGTTTTTTTCTCTTTACCCTCGTTCATCATAACCTCTTATTCGCGATACCCTCGTCATATGAAAGATTTTCGATTCAGAGCAACGATAGGACTACTTTGAACTCGACACCTTCTTTCTTTCGACACAAAAAAGGTCATTTCCATGAAAACATCGAATGAGAGCGGTAATAGCTTATATTTATTATTGATGACGTTCATATTAGAAAAATAGAATCTTAAATGAGGTACACAGAAAAAACAGATTGGATTTTTAATCCGCGTTTTCGAAAACGAAAGAAAACATTACATTTTTTTTTTTTTAAAATGACGTATAAAGTAAACAGAAATACTTTGTACTCTTGTAATGAGAAAACTGCTACGTAGGGGGTAGATCGGGGCATTAGTATACAGTGCGAATGAAAAAATTATATTATTAATTTATCTAGTGAGTTATAACCATTATCTCGAGTTAAATACTATATTTTATCTACGATTATATCAATAATGATTGAAATACATCGAGAACTTCGAAAAACGATACTCAAATTAAGTCGTTTTGTTTTTGTTTAATTAAAAAGCACAAGAGATTGAACCCTTTTGGCGTAAGGGAAAGACATGTCTTGGTGGTCGATTACACAGGTTTGCAATTCTCCTAAAAAAGGAGACAATCGATGGAAAAGATTAAGTCACGATCTACAAGTTTACTTGCATAAAAATCGACGCAGAGCGTTTAGGGACGCCAGAAATATGGCGACTGTGGGCAATCTACTTCTATACCAAGCTGCATCTCCGAGGGTCTCAAAGAAGAGCCCGAAATTTCATGGCAATTTAAACTTTAAGCAGTTTCTAGTGAAGAAGGAAACCAAAACAAAAAAATCGACAATCGATTAATAAGATGGCAGGAAATAAAACAAAACACAAGATAGGGAAAAATGGAAATTGCGAAAAACGGAGCCCACGTATTGATTTAACTCTCACATTGAAAAATGTGGAAAGGCTCCAGGATTAACTCACTATTTCCAAGGTGATCCGCATAAAAATCGACGCAGAGCGTTTAGGGACGCCAGAAATATGGCGACTGTGGGCACTTTACCTCTATACCAAGCTGCATCCACGAGGGTTTCAAAGTAGAGCACGAAATTTCATGGCAATTAAAACGTAGTTTCTAGTGAAAAAGGAAATACGAAAACAAATGAAAACAGAAAAAAATTGAGCAGAAATCTTTTTTTTTGTATAAAAAGCAAGCACAAGAGATATAACCCTTTTGGCGTAAGGGAAAGACATGTCTTGGTGGTCTATTCCACATGTTTGCACTTCTCCAAAGAAAGGAGACATTCGATGAATAAGATTAAGTCACGATCTACAAGTTTACTCGCATAAGAATCGACGCAGATCGTTGAGGGAAGCCAGAAATATGGCGACTGTGGGCACTTTACCCCTATACCGAGCTGCATCTCCAAGGGTCTCAAAGAGCCCAAAATTTCATGGCAATTTAAATATAGTTTCTAGTGAAAAAGGAAATACCAAAACAAATAAAACAAAAAAAAATCGACAATCGATTGATAAGATGGCAGGAAATAAAACAAAACACAAGATAGGGAAAAATGGAAATTGCGTAAAACGGAGCCCACGTATTGATTTAACTCTCACATTGAAAAATGTGGAAAGGCTTCAGGATTAATCCACTATCTATAAGTTTACTCGCATAAGAATCGACGCAGAGCGTTTAGGGAAGCCAGAAATATGGCGACTGTGGGCACTTTACCTCTATACCAAGCTGCATCCACGAGGGTTTCAAAGTAGAGCACGAAATTTCATGGAAATTAAAACGTAGTTTCTAGTGAAAAAGGAAATACCAAAACAAATGAAAACAGAAAAAAATTGAGCAGAAATCTTTTTTTTTTGTATAAAAAGCAAGCACAAGAGATATAACCCTTTTGGCGTAAGGGAAAGACATGTCTTGGTGGTCTATTCCACAGGTTTGCACTTCTCCAAAGAAAGGAGACATTCGATGAATAAGATTAAGTCACGATCTACAAGTTTACTCGCATAAGAATCGACGCAGATCGTTTAGGGAAGCCAGAAATATGGCGACTGTGGGCACTTTACCTCTATACCAAGCTGCATCCGCGAAGAGCTCAAAGTAAGGCCGGAAATTTCATGGCAATTAAAACGTAGTTTCTGGTGAAAAAGGAAATACCAAAACAAATGAAAACAGAAAAAAATTGAGCAGAAATCTTTTTTTTTTTGGAAAAAAAGCAAGCACAAGAGATTGAACCCTTTCAGCGTACGAGAAAGACATGTCTTGGTGGTCGATTACACAGGTTTGCACTTCTCCAAAGAAAGGAGTCTCGATAAATCAACATCATGGGCGTCTGCAAGCGACTCGGTCTTCATGAGCCACGTCTGCTTGTCCAGTAGGTCTAGATACCTCTCTAGGTGAATTAAGCTCATATCAACGACCTTCCTTCTATGCTTTGAGTTTCTGGATCGCCTATAAGTCGAAGGGTTTTCTTCTGCATGGACGAATCTGGGTCTTGTGGAGGATTATATAGCCTTTTAGTCTTAAAGGGGGTTCCAAGTTAATTGCTCTGAAGCTACTAAGCCAGTCGATAAGTGAGGATGAAAAACCTCAATTGATTTAGAAATTCGGATAGTAAAAGTCTGTCAAAAGTCTTCGTCATGTCCAGTACGGTTGCTCGGCTATGATTCAGTCCATACGTAGATAACATAGTCCAGGAGATCGTAAGTTTACCAAAGCTGTTAGCTGATGAACAAAAACCAACAGATCATCAACTAAACTCCCCCAAATTTTGAAAATTCTAAAGATTAATTTGATGGTAGTTCACGGAGTTGATAGTATGAAATTAATGTCAGTAACATGGCATCAATTACTTAAAACGAACACGTGTTGGAAGGTTTCGGTCCGCAAAAACCAGAAGATCGATTATGTACTACTTGACCTATTAAACTCGCATATATGTCTGTCTCCTGTAACTTTTTGTGACGGTAAAATTTAGTGGATTCAATCGAATTGCCACTCCGAGTAATCGTATTTTATTAAAAACTTGGAAAACGTGGAAAGCGGTAACTGTATATAACTTAGAAACACTACAAGTAATCTTAAAAAAAGTTCATTTATCAATGTGAAACATACAAAAGGAAATATGATAACAACCAAACAACAAAGATTGAAAATCGATCTAGAAATAGCCACACGTGTTGATTTAACTCTCACATTGATAAATGTGGAAAGGCTCCAGGATTAACTCACTATTTCCAAGGTGATCCGCATAAAAATCGACTAGGAGCGTTTAGGGACGCCAGAAATATGGCGACTGTGGGCACTTTACCTCTATATCAAGCTACATCCTCGAAGATCTCAAAATAAGTCCCGAAATTTCATGGCGATTAAAACGTAGTTTCTAGTGAAAAAGGAAATACCAAAACAAATGAAAACTGAAAAAAATTGAGCAGAAATCTTTTTTTTTGTATAAAAAGCAAGCACAAGAGATATAACCCTTTTGGCGTAAGGGAAAGACATGTCTTGGTGGTCTATTCCACAGGTTTGCACTTCTCCAAAGAAAGGATACAATCAATGAATAAGATTAAGTCACGATCTACAAGTTTACTCGCATAAAAATCGACGCAGAGCGTTTAGGGACGCCAGAAATATGGCGACTGTGGGCAATCTACTCCTATTCCAAGCTGCATCCGCGAGGGTCTCAAAGAAGAGCCCGAAATTTCATGGCAATTAAAACGTAGTTTCTAGTAAAAAAGGAAATACCAAAACAAATAAAAACAGAAAAAAATCGACAATCTATTAATGAGATGGCAGGAAATAAAACAAAACACAAGATAGGGAAAAATGGAAATTTCGAAAAACGGAGCCCACGTATTGATTCAACTGTAGAAAGTCTTCAGGATTAAGTCACGATCTACAAGTTTACTAGCATAAGAATCGACGCAGAGCGTTTAGGGACGCCAGAAATATGGCGACTGTGGGCAATCTACTCCTATTCCAAGCTGCATCCGCGAGGGTCTCAAAGAAGAGCCCGAAATTTCATGGCAATTAAAACGTAGTTTCTAGTGAAAAAGGAAATACCAAAACAAATAAAAACAGAAAAAAATCGACAATCTATTAATGAGATGGCAGGAAATAAAACAAAACATAAGATAGAGAAAAATGGAAATTTCGAAAAACGGAGCCCACGTATTGATTCAACTGTAGAAAGGCTTCAGGATTAAGTCACGATCTACAAGTTTACTCGCATAAGAATCGACGCAGAGCGTTTAGGGACGCCAGAAATATGGCGACTGTGGGCAATCTACTCCTATTCCAAGCTGCATCCGCGAGGGTCTCAAAGAAGAGCCCGAAATTTCATGGCAATTAAAACGTAGTTTCTAGTAAAAAAGGAAATACCAAAACAAATAAAAACAGAAAAAAATCGACAATCTATTAATGAGATGGCAGGAAATAAAACAAAACACAAGATAGGGAAAAATGGAAATTTCGAAAAACGGAGCCCACGTATTGATTCAACTGTAGAAAGTCTTCAGGATTAAGTCACGATCTACAAGTTTACTAGCATAAGAATCGACGCAGAGCGTTTAGGGACGCCAGAAATATGGCGACTGTGGGCAATCTACTCCTATTCCAAGCTGCATCCGCGAGGGTCTCAAAGAAGAGCCCGAAATTTCATGGCAATTAAAACGTAGTTTCTAGTAAAAAAGGAAATACCAAAACAAATAAAAACAGAAAAAAATCGACAATCTATTAATGAGATGGCAGGAAATAAAACAAAACACAAGATAGGGAAAAATGGAAATTTCGAAAAACGGAGCCCACATATTGATTCAACTGTAGAAAGTCTTCAGGATTAAGTCACGATCTACAAGTTTACTAGCATAAGAATCGACGCAGAGCGTTTAGGGACGCCAGAAATATGGCGACTGTGGGCAATCTACTCCTATTCCAAGCTGCATCCGCGAGGGTCTCAAAGAAGAGCCCGAAATTTCATGGCAATTAAAACGTAGTTTCTAGTAAAAAAGGAAATACCAAAACAAATAAAAACAGAAAAAAATCGACAATCTATTAATGAGATGGCAGGAAATAAAACAAAACACAAGATAGGGAAAAATGGAAATTTCGAAAAACGGAGCCCACATATTGATTCAACTGTAGAAAGTCTTCAGGATTAAGTCACGATCTACAAGTTTACTAGCATAAGAATCGACGCAGAGCGTTTAGGGACGCCAGAAATATGGCGACTGTGGGCAATCTACTCCTATTCCAAGCTGCATCCGCGAGGGTCTCAAAGAAGAGCCCGAAATTTCATGGCAATTAAAACGTAGTTTCTAGTAAAAAAGGAAATACCAAAACAAATAAAAACAGAAAAAAATCGACAATCTATTAATGAGATGGCAGGAAATAAAACAAAACACAAGATAGGGAAAAATGGAAATTTCGAAAAACGGAGCCCACATATTGATTCAACTGTAGAAAGTCTTCAGGATTAAGTCACGATCTACAAGTTTACTAGCATAAGAATCAACACAGAGCGTTTAGGGACGCCAGAAATATGGCGACTGTGGGCAATCTACTCCTATTCCAAGCTGCATCCGCGAGGGTCTCAAAGAAGAGCCCGAAATTTCATGGCAATTAAAACGTAGTTTCTAGTAAAAAAGGAAATACCAAAACAAATAAAAACAGAAAAAAATCGACAATCTATTAATGAGATGGCAGGAAATAAAACAAAACACAAGATAGGGAAAAATGGAAATTTCGAAAAACGGAGCCCACATATTGATTCAACTGTAGAAAGTCTTCAGGATTAAGTCACGATCTACAAGTTTACTAGCATAAGAATCGACGCAGAGCGTTTAGGGACGCCAGAAATATGGCGACTGTGGGCAATCTACTCCTATTCCAAGCTGCATCCGCGAGGGTCTCAAAGAAGAGCCCGAAATTTCATGGCAATTAAAACGTAGTTTCTAGTAAAAAAGGAAATACCAAAACAAATAAAAACAGAAAAAAATCGACAATCTATTAATGAGATGGCAGGAAATAAAACAAAACACAAGATAGGGAAAAATGGAAATTTCGAAAAACGGAGCCCACATATTGATTCAACTGTAGAAAGTCTTCAGGATTAAGTCACGATCTACAAGTTTACTAGCATAAGAATCGACGCAGAGCGTTTAGGGACGCCAGAAATATGGCGACTGTGGGCAATCTACTCCTATTCCAAGCTGCATCCGCGAGGGTCTCAAAGAAGAGCCCGAAATTTCATGGCAATTAAAACGTAGTTTCTAGTAAAAAAGGAAATACCAAAACAAATAAAAACAGAAAAAAATCGACAATCTATTAATGAGATGGCAGGAAATAAAACAAAACACAAGATAGGGAAAAATGGAAATTTCGAAAAACGGAGCCCACATATTGATTCAACTGTAGAAAGTCTTCAGGATTAAGTCACGATCTACAAGTTTACTAGCATAAGAATCGACGCAGAGCGTTTAGGGACGCCAGAAATATGGCGACTGTGGGCAATCTACTCCTATTCCAAGCTGCATCCGCGAGGGTCTCAAAGAAGAGCCCGAAATTTCATGGCAATTAAAACGTAGTTTCTAGTAAAAAAGGAAATACCAAAACAAATAAAAACAGAAAAAAATCGACAATCTATTAATGAGATGGCAGGAAATAAAACAAAACACAAGATAGGGAAAAATGGAAATTTCGAAAAACGGAGCCCACATATTGATTCAACTGTAGAAAGTCTTCAGGATTAAGTCACGATCTACAAGTTTACTAGCATAAGAATCGACGCAGAGCGTTTAGGGACGCCAGAAATATGGCGACTGTGGGCAATCTACTCCTATTCCAAGCTGCATCCGCGAGGGTCTCAAAGAAGAGCCCGAAATTTCATGGCAATTAAAACGTAGTTTCTAGTAAAAAAGGAAATACCAAAACAAATAAAAACAGAAAAAAATCGACAATCTATTAATGAGATGGCAGGAAATAAAACAAAACACAAGATAGGGAAAAATGGAAATTTCGAAAAACGGAGCCCACATATTGATTCAACTGTAGAAAGTCTTCAGGATTAAGTCACGATCTACAAGTTTACTAGCATAAGAATCGACGCAGAGCGTTTAGGGACGCCAGAAATATGGCGACTGTGGGCAATCTACTCCTATTCCAAGCTGCATCCGCGAGGGTCTCAAAGAAGAGCCCGAAATTTCATGGCAATTAAAACGTAGTTTCTAGTAAAAAAGGAAATACCAAAACAAATAAAAACAGAAAAAAATCGACAATCTATTAATGAGATGGCAGGAAATAAAACAAAACACAAGATAGGGAAAAATGGAAATTTCGAAAAACGGAGCCCACATATTGATTCAACTGTAGAAAGTCTTCAGGATTAAGTCACGATCTACAAGTTTACTAGCATAAGAATCGACGCAGAGCGTTTAGGGACGCCAGAAATATGGCGACTGTGGGCAATCTACTCCTATTCCAAGCTGCATCCGCGAGGGTCTCAAAGAAGAGCCCGAAATTTCATGGCAATTAAAACGTAGTTTCTAGTAAAAAAGGAAATACCAAAACAAATAAAAACAGAAAAAAATCGACAATCTATTAATGAGATGGCAGGAAATAAAACAAAACACAAGATAGGGAAAAATGGAAATTTCGAAAAACGGAGCCCACATATTGATTCAACTGTAGAAAGTCTTCAGGATTAAGTCACGATCTACAAGTTTACTAGCATAAGAATCAACACAGAGCGTTTAGGGACGCCAGAAATATGGCGACTGTGGGCACTTTACCTCTATACCAAGTTGCATTCTCGAGAGTCTCAAAGAAGAGCCAAAAATTTCGAGAAACTTTAAACTTAAAAATACAAACTGTATGAGATTGATAAGAAATTTGAAAAATAGTAAGTAGAAGGCGATCGAACTATACAGGGGGGTTGATTAGAGGCTTTTAGTAATTATAAAACACCGAAATATCATCACAAATCATGTTAAAAGGTTTTATCTGTTATTTTCTTGAATTAAACTTAACTATCAGGATAAATCCGTCGTGTATGTACTGAAGATATAAGAAAATGGTCAAAATAAATTAAAAAACTTGATTAATTGCTTGACCACCACCAGTATTCACCAGATATGACCCCCAGCGACTTTTTTATATTTAATAATTTCGAAGTTTGGTTTGCAGGACAATGATTCTCATCAGACGACGATGTTTTTAAATATTTTTATATCGGAATTACATTTATTAGGAATAATTACAGCAATAGGATAAATAAATGAGGACACTAAAGGATACGAAGGACGCGTGGAAACCATTATAGCAACAACGAAAACTACTAAACACTCGAGTATCTAAGCAACACGTAAAAACCATTAAAAAAAGTACTCAAAAATGTATCTCCTTTATCGAATCCGGAATCTTTTCGTAAATTTTCAACGTTTACCAAATTTTTTAAAATTAATTTTCAGGACTGCATTAAAAAAGATTAAATTATGAGTTTAAATATCACTTTAGACTAAAAAAAAAATATTTTCCAAATCCGGTACACAAGATAGTAACTACAATGAGTCGTGTGCAAAAAACCAGGACCGTATTTAATAAAATTATGACCATAACGTCACTCGACAATCCGTAATTTTTACAGGGACAACCTGTACTATCTAAAGATGACAAAATATGAATTTTTCGATTGATTTTCAACAAAAAATTGATTGATTTTTGCATTCAAACGATTCAATAAATCTATACAATATTCCAGAGCTACGGACCTGGTCCACCGGCTGCAGTCCGCTCAGATAATGATCGTTTTGATTCCGGAGTGAAGTGATGGATCCATTGCCACAAATCGATACCAAAAATCTGATTTATTACGCGTTAACATTGACCTGAATCATCAGTACAAGATTTTTGATCGACTGTTAGTAAACCCGGCATCCATTTTGAAAAAAAGCTTTCTCATTATCAAATATTCATACATAATACACTTTTGAAGCCGCTGCTCGGCTTGTACAGTCTTTTTTTAAAATTGTTTCGAAAATACCAAAAGTAGCTTCACTTAAATAACTGTCACTATTCTGTGACCAATCGAAATGTCATAAAATTTGACACACAGTTGGTACTTCGTAAACGTCATATGGATATGTAAACGGCAGCGCCATCTGTGCGTTTTTGATTACTTTTACTTACGTTTATCGATGATTTAAATTCGATTATAGAGAATCGCGTAGGAAAATAAAAACTGAACGCCGGAAAGTCAGAGAATTAATTTGCCCCACACCACCCTACACATGTAGTGCCACTATCAAGACCGTATATTCCCATACAAAAAGTGAATACCGACTCTTAAAGGAATCTCGAAAAAAAAAAAAATGAATATATTCACTGGATCTAAAGCTCTAAATATTATCGATTGAGGTATTGCGCAAGTCTAAGGATGAGACAGGACGTTGGTTCACGTCCACAGCATCCTGGACCAGCCCGGGAGACTCGATGCGGCAGTCGAAAATGTTCCGACGCGCGTATTCGTAAACTTCTCGTTTCGTGACGTACACGTATAAGTTACCTGTCAAACGTAACAATGTTTTCGGCTTATTTAATATGAATGGGGATGTCGAATTTGGGGCGAAGATCAATTTGTACGGCGAACGATTATTTCGGGTAAGAAACGTTGAAATTTTTTCACTTGGTCGAAATTTATTGATGAACGAAACGTTTTTCATCGTATTTGCACGAAAATTTGAAATAAAAAAACGATTTTAATCATTTTTTTTACTGTGTTCATTTTTTATAATATACCTAGTGACCGAATTACATTAGTTAGACGTTAGATCGGAAAATTTTCCTTTTATACGAGGTATTTTAGGAAATACGGTGTGAATTTTGTGGACATGTTTTGGAACGATTAATATACGTAAAAATGTTTTTTTTTTTAAATTTAAAACGAATGAAACGATAATTATATACCGTGTTCTCTGATAGGTGAAAAAACTTTGATAAAAAATGAAAAAATTCTCGATTTTTACACACTGTATATGCGAAATTTTATTTTTATTGCATTCGATTATGTTACAAGTATTTTTTTAATATTTAACATTGATATTAGTTCGAATTGTTTATCGTATTGATGATTTTTATATCTATTTTCCAAACAGTGAGTTGTCTGTCCGATGTAAATAGCATCACAAAGAAACAAACAAAAAATTCGTAATTTTTAGACAATTTAGTAGGCGTTGACTGTTTCCTTTAATTTGACAGATGTCAAATGAACCGAATTGAAACATTGTCAAAAGTTTAGTTTCAAAGAAAATCTAAACGATTCACGATATCTGTCAACGTGTTGAGACAGGTGTTTCGATTTAAAGAAAGTCAGGATCGGGTAGAAAAACGAAAAAAAAAATACCAAAAAAGTGGGGAGAAGCTTTTGGTTGAAGGAACTCGCTGAAAACCGGGCGTCAGTTTGCGAAAATTGGGTAGAAACTCGAAATTTGTAAGAAATGTGTTAAGGAGCATAATATAGTTCAAAAAGTGAGTGAAACCGTTAATTATTGTCGGAAAGGCGATGGAAAAACACAAAAACTTCGACACGAAAGTGTTGGTATTGTTGGCGATATCTTCTCAAGGTCGTTCTTCGGCTTACAAACACGATAAACTGTAACTAAGTGGAAGAATAGTTCGAGGAAACTTCTTTCTTCAACTTCTCGACGAAACCACGTGTCTTTAGCCTCTTTAGCAACGTTTCCATCCCAGTTTTCATTTATATCTTCCTCCGAGTTATTTTTTCTTTCTTCTAGATTCAACAGATCTTCGGGGGTTTTAGTTTTGCAAAAACTCACTCCCAACAACTTATTTCGCTCCAATTTACCTGATTTTCCTGTACTTTTTCCTTGTTTGCTTGTATCTGACTAACCAGTGAGTTTTTTTACTATTTAAAAATCGTTTTAACAAACCTAACCTAACTTTTTTCCGGATCATTCGAAAACTCAATTCACAGTTTTGATTTTGACACGGTTTATAGAATAAAGACACAGTCATAAAACTTAAACAGTGCACAAATTCTTCAAACTAACTCTAATCTCATATTATTATGATTTAAAAATTTTTGGGGCAAGTTAAGAAAGTTTCGCGTTTTTGTTTACATCTTTCTTCAACTTCTCGACGAAACTACGAAGTTTTTGTTGTTTGTTACTAGTTCGTGTGTGTCTTTAGCCTCTTTAGCAACGTTTTCTTTGCGATTCCATCCCAACTTTCGTTTATATCTTCCTCTGAGTTATTTTTTCTTTCTTCTAGTTCCAAAAGATCTTCGGGGGTCTTAATTTTCCAAAAACTCAGTCCCAACAACTTATTTCATTCCAATTTATCTCATTTTCCTGTACTTTTTCCTTGTTTGCTTGTATTTGACTAACCAGTGAGTTTTTTAACTATTTAAAAACCGTTTTAACCAACCTAACCTAACTTTATATTCAAATAATTCGAAAACTCATTTTATAGTTTTGTTTTCGACAGTTATAAAACTCACACAGTGCACAAATTCTTCAAACTAACTCCAATCTCATTTAACTATGATTTAAAAATTTTTGGAGCAAGTTAAGAAAATTTCGCGTTTTTGTTTACATATTTCTTCAACTTCTCGACGAAACCACGAAGTTTTAGTTGTTGGTTACGACTACGTGTGTGTCTTTAGCCTCTTTAGCAACGATTCCATCCCAGCTTTCGTTTATATCTTCCTCCGAGTTATTTTTTCTTTCTTCTAGATTCAACAGATCTTCGGGGGTTTTAGTTTTGCAAAAACTCAGTCCCAACAACTTATTTCATTCCAATTTATCTCATTTTCCTGTACTTTTTCCTTGTTTGTTTGTATCTGACTACTTAGTGAGTTTTTTAACTATTTAAAAACCGTTTTAACCAACCTAACCTAACTTTATATTCAAATAATTCGAAAACTCATTTTATAGTTTTGTTTTTGACAGTTATAAAACTCACACAGTGCACAAATTCTTCAAACTAACTCCAATCTCATTTTATTATGATTTAAGAATGTTTGGGGCAAGTTAAGAAAGTTTCGCTTTTTTTCTTACATCTTTCTTCAACTTCTCGACGAAACTACGAAGTTTTTGTTGTTTGTTACTAGTTCGTGTGTGTCTTTAGCCTCTTTAGCAACGTTTTCTTTGCGATTCCATCCCAGTTTTCATTTATATCTTCCTCCGAGTTATTTTTTCTTTCTTCTAGATTCAACAGATCTTCGGGGGTTTTAGTTTTGCAAAAACTCACTCCCAACAACTTATTTCGCTCCAATTTACCTGATTTTCCTGTACTTTTTCCTTGTTTGCTTGTATTTGACTAACCAGTGAGTTTTTTAACTATTTAAAATCGTTTTAACGAACCTAACCTAACTTTTTTCCGGATCATTCGAAAACTCAATTCACAGTTTTGATTTTGACACGGTTTATAGAATAAAGACACAGTCATAAAACTTGAACTGTGCACAAATTCTTCAAACTAACTCCAATCTCATATTATTATGATTTAAGAATGTTTGGGGCATGTTAAGAAAATTTCGCGATTTTTTTTACATCTTTCCTCAACTTCTCGACGAAACCACGAAATTTTATTAGCGTTTTAGTTGTTGGTTACGACTACGTGTGTGTCTTTAGCCTCTTTAGCAACGATTCCATCCCAGCTTTCGTTTATATCTTCCTCCGAGTTATTTTTTCTTTCTTCTAGATTCAACAGATCTTCGGGGGTTTTAGTTTTCCAAAAACTCAGTCCCAACAACTTATTTCATTCCAGTTTATCTCATTTTCCTGTACTTTTTCCTTGTTTGCTTGTATCTGACTACCTAGTGAGTTTTTTCCTATTTAAAAACCGTTTTAACCAACCTAACCTAACTTTATATTCAAATAATTCGAAAACTCATTTTATAATTTTGTTTTCGACAGTTACAAAACTTACACAGCGCACAAATTCTTCAAACTAACTCCAATCTCATTTTATTATGATTTAAGAATGTTTGGGGCAAGTTAAGAAAGTTTCGCTTTTTTTCTTACATCTTTCTTCAACTTCTCGACGAAACTACGAAGTTTTTGTTGTTTGTTACTAGTTCATGTGTGTCTTTAGCCTCTTTAGCAACGTTTTCTTTGTGATTCCATCCCAGCTTTCGTTTATATCTTCCTCCGAGTTATTTTTTCTTTCTTCTAGATTCAACAGATCTTCGGGGGTTTTAGTTTTTCAAAAACTCAGTCCCAACAACTTATTTCATTCCAATTTATCTCATTTTCCTGTACTTTTTCCTTGTTTGCTTGTATCTGACTACTTAGTGAGTTTTTTAACTATTTAAAAACCGTTTTAACCAACCTAACCTAACTTTATATTCAAATAATTCGAAAACTCATTTTATAGTTTTGTTTTCGACAGTTATAAAACTCACACAGTGCACAAATTCTTCAAACTAACTCCAATCTCATTTAACTATGATTTAAAAATTTTTGGAGCAAGTTAAGAAAATTTCGCGTTTTTGTTTACATCTTTCTTCAACTTCTCGACGAAACCACGAAGTTTTAGTTGTTGGTTACAACTACGTGTGTGTCTTTAGCCTCTTTAGCAACGTTTTCTTTGCGATTCCATCCCAGTTTTCATTTATATCTTCTCCGAGTTATTTTTTCTTTCTTCTAGATTCAACAGATCTTGGGGGGTTTTAGTTTTCCAAAAACTCAGTGCCAACAACTTATTTCATTCCAATTTATCTCATTTTCCTGTACTTTTTCCTTGTTTGCTTGTATCTGACTACCTAGTGAGTTTTTTAACTATTTAAAATCGTTTTAACGAACCTAACCTAACTTTTTTCCGGATCATTCGAAAACTCAATTCACAGTTTTGATTTTGACACGGTTTATAGAATAAAGACACAGTCATAAAACTTGAACTGTGCACAAATTCTTCAAACTAACTCCAATCTCATATTATTATGATTTAAGAATGTTTGGGGCATGTTAAGAAAATTTCGCGATTTTTTTTACATCTTTCCTCAACTTCTCGACGAAACCACGAAATTTTATTAGCGTTTTAGTTGTTGGTTACGACTACGTGTGTGTCTTTAGCCTCTTTAGCAACGATTCCATCCCAGCTTTCGTTTATATCTTCCTCCGAGTTATTTTTTCTTTCTTCTAGATTCAACAGATCTTCGGGGGTTTTAGTTTTCCAAAAACTCAGTCCCAACAACTTATTTCATTCCAGTTTATCTCATTTTCCTGTACTTTTTCCTTGTTTGCTTGTATCTGACTACCTAGTGAGTTTTTTCCTATTTAAAAACCGTTTTAACCAACCTAACCTAACTTTATATTCAAATAATTCGAAAACTCATTTTATAATTTTGTTTTCGACAGTTACAAAACTTACACAGCGCACAAATTCTTCAAACTAACTCCAATCTCATTTTATTATGATTTAAGAATGTTTGGGGCAAGTTAAGAAAGTTTCGCTTTTTTTCTTACATCTTTCTTCAACTTCTCGACGAAACTACGAAGTTTTTGTTGTTTGTTACTAGTTCATGTGTGTCTTTAGCCTCTTTAGCAACGTTTTCTTTGTGATTCCATCCCAGCTTTCGTTTATATCTTCCTCCGAGTTATTTTTTCTTTCTTCTAGATTCAACAGATCTTCGGGGGTTTTAGTTTTTCAAAAACTCAGTCCCAACAACTTATTTCATTCCAATTTATCTCATTTTCCTGTACTTTTTCCTTGTTTGCTTGTATCTGACTACTTAGTGAGTTTTTTAACTATTTAAAAACCGTTTTAACCAACCTAACCTAACTTTATATTCAAATAATTCGAAAACTCATTTTATAGTTTTGTTTTCGACAGTTATAAAACTCACACAGTGCACAAATTCTTCAAACTAACTCCAATCTCATTTAACTATGATTTAAAAATTTTTGGAGCAAGTTAAGAAAATTTCGCGTTTTTGTTTACATCTTTCTTCAACTTCTCGACGAAACCACGAAGTTTTAGTTGTTGGTTACAACTACGTGTGTGTCTTTAGCCTCTTTAGCAACGTTTTCTTTGCGATTCCATCCCAGTTTTCATTTATATCTTCTCCGAGTTATTTTTTCTTTCTTCTAGATTCAACAGATCTTGGGGGGTTTTAGTTTTCCAAAAACTCAGTGCCAACAACTTATTTCATTCCAATTTATCTCATTTTCCTGTACTTTTTCCTTGTTTGCTTGTATCTGACTACCTAGTGAGTTTTTTAACTATTTAAAAACCGTTTTAACCAACCTAACCTAACTTTATCTTCGAATAATTCGAAAACTCATTCCATAGTTTTGTTTTCGACAGTTACAAAACTTACACAACGCACAAATTCCTCAAACCGCCTTCTTCTTCTATTATTATGCTTTAAAAAATATTTGGGGCATGAAGAGATCAGATAAAGCAAATCTCTCGATATAATGTCAGTATATCTGCCGATTGTTAAATGGAATGAAAACTGGGCTCCAAAGATACGACAGGATTAAAGATTACGGAGAGATGTAATGAAATTCTTCAGCACCAGAATAAATGAGAAAACGGGATGATTAAAAATAGTTTATAGGACTGATCATGAGGGTTTCGTTAATGTATTCAATAAGTTTACACAAATAATATACAGAGTGTTATTTTATACAAGTTTCGAAAGCTTTAACGTCTAATTTGACTTCTAAGTACGAAATTTCTGAGACGCGGTTGTAGTTCTACATAAGAAGCTGCTTATCAGAACATTTTCTTCTAAACGCTTTCGTATTATGATAATTGATACCCCTGATGTAGGTTTCGATGTATTTTAAGCCGCGGGGATCATTTTGGAGGGTGTGTACGAGACCCGATTCATAATTTGTCACAAAATCCATCTTGAACCTCGTAATACGCTTAAATTTATATTTCTAGTGACTCGTTTTGTTTCGAGTTAATATTTTATTAAATTTCTTTCGTTATTTTTAAGAAAAATTAAAGTTTCATAGCCGTTATATAACATACAGGGTGTTTAATTTGAAATATATGTTGTATCGATAGTTGTTTCGTGTACAAATTGCAAATGAAAGAATTATATCACCTATAAGAAAAAAAATGACTGTTACCTTATATATAATGGAAATATTTGTATGCCACTCTCGCAACAATATCTAGATTCCTTAGATTTACGTTCGGAATCGTATATCAAAATTATGACAGCACCAATCATCTGTTTCATGTTTGTAACTTAATCCCCGCGATTTTTCTCGAGAATCGTATATAAATCACTTCGATGAAATATAAAGAACTTTATATTATAACCACGTAACACGCTTTTGTGTTAAATATAACAAAAAATTACGATTTTCTTGATAATTATTCGAGGAAATTATCAAGTAAATAAACGGATTGTTTATTGATTTACAGCTTGACAGTTGACATCCATATGACGTTTACGAAGTACCAACTATGTGTCAAATTTTATGACATTTCTATTGGTTATAAAAAAGTGACAGCCATTTAAGGAAATTGTTTTTTTCTGTCATTGATGTCATATATGAGGTTCACAGCAAAGGTTCTTGACCTCGAGAGCCGTTGAATAGCTCTAATATTGCTCTTCCAGAAAGAACTGTTATCACGTTTCCCGCTGAAATATCTACACTTGACACGGTTTCGCCGGAAACGTAACAAACCTTCATCGCATAAATTCCTCAACAATCTCACCGAGGAATGAAATATCTCCCGAATTGATTTGTACTTTTTCCTTTAATTTCTATATCGGTTTTAAAGTTTGGCAACGTTGTTAGACTGAGATTTCTGCTACGAGCAAATGCATATATAAATAATATGCGCAAAAAATAAACAGAACCGTACTCAGTTGAATTTCGTTTTAAGGTACGATGTATTATATTAAAAAAAATAAAAAAAACTTTACCTTTCACCTAAAAAGAGAAAAATAGAATAAAAGCGAGAATGAAAAGATTAATAAATCTTTCTCTCGCATTTTCGACGCTTTCTTTCATATGTTAATAATATTGCTCAAAACTGGGGCGTTTATACTTCGTTATTGTAAAAATGTCACAAACAAAACGCTTCCGCCATTTTTCATCTGCATCGCGTACCATTTTGTCACTTTTTTTTTCTTTTTGTAATATTACGTAAATATATTTCTAAACGTCTAATTCGGCGACGGGAATGAATTTTTTATACGGTATGTCAAGTAAATTCGGTTTCTGATGACTTACAAGCACGTGATATTCGTGGGTCGATGTCAATTTAAAGCCGAATTCGACTAAATTGATTTTATTTTGTAGAGATTACAAAATAAAAGAAATATGGACAAATAAGGAGAAGAACAAGAACATTGAGATCAAAAATAACAATATGAACAAGAAAAATGAGAATAATACAAACGAGAAAAACAGTGAAATAAAGAAAAACAATTAGAACAATGCAAACAAAGAGAACAATAAGAACAATGTAAACAAGAAAAACAATAATAAACAAGAAGAACAATGTGAACAAGAAGAACAATACAAACATGAAGAACAATAAGAACAATGTAAAGAGAAAGAAGAACAAAAAATGTGCAAAAAGAACAAGAACTAGTGAGATCAAGAAGAACAAAAGAAACAAGAAGAACAATAAGAACAATGCAAACAAAAAAAAACAATGCAAACAATAAAAACAATGTAAACAAGAACAATACAAACGTGAAGAACAATAAGAACAATGCAAACAAGAAGAACAATACAAACATGAAGAACAATAAGAACAATACAAACATGAAGAACAATAAGAACAATGTAAAGAGAAAGAAGAACAAAAAATGTGCAAAAAGAACAAGAACAGTGAGGTCAAGAAGAACAATAAGAACAATAAGAACAATGTGAACAATAAGAACAATGCAAACAAGAAGAACAATACAAACATGAAGAACAATAAGAACAATACAAACATGAAGAACAATAAGAACAATGTAAAGAGAAAGAAGAACAAAAAATGTGCAAAAAGAACAAGAACAGTGAGGTCAAGAAGAACAATAAGAACAATAAGAACAATGTGAACAATAAGAACAATGTAAAGACAAAGAAGAACAATGTAAAGACAAAGAACAAAAAATGTGCAAAAAGAACAAGAACAGTGAGGTCAAGAAGAACAATAAGAACAATAAGAACAATGCAAATAAGAAGAATAATGTAAAGACAAATAAGAACAAAAAATATGCAAAAAGAACAAGAACAGTGAGGTCAAGAAGAATAAGAACAATGTGAACAATAAGAACAATGCAAACAAGAAGAACAATGTGAACAAAAAAGAACAATGCAAACAAGAAGAACAATGTAAAGACAAATAAGAACAAAAAATATGCAAAAAGAACAAGAACAGTGAGGTCAAGAAGAATAAGAACAATGTGAACAATAAGAACAATGCAAACAAGAAGAACAATGTGAACAAAAAAGAACAATGCAAACAAGAAGAACAATGTAAAGACAAATAAGAACAAAAAATATGCAAAAAGAACAAGAACAGTGAGGTCAAGAAGAATAAGAACAATGTGAACAATAAGAACAATGCAAACAAGAAGAACAATGTGAACAAAAAAGAACAATGCAAACAAGAAGAACAATGTAAAGACAAATAAGAACAAAAAATATGCAAAAAGAACAAGAACAGTGAGGTCAAGAAGAACAATAAGAACAATAAGAACAATGTGAACAATAAGAACAATGCAAACAAGAAGAACAATGTGAACAAAAAAGAACAATGCAAACAAGAAGAACAATGTAAAGACAAAGAAGAACAAAAAATGTGCAAAAAGAACAAGAACAGTGAGGTCAAGAAGAACAATAAGAACAATGCAAACAAGAAGAACAATGTAAAGACAAAGAAGAACAAAAAATGTGCAAAAAGAACAATAAGAACAACGTAAAGAAGAAGAACAATGCAAACAAGAAGAACAATACAAACAAGTAGAAGAATGCAAACAAGAAGAACAATACAAACGTGAAGAACAATAAGAACAATGCAAACAAGAGAAAGAAGAACAAAAAAAATGTACAAAAAGAACAAGAACAGTGAGATCAAGAAGAACAATGTGAACAATAAGAACAATGCAAACAAGAGAAAGAAGAACAAAAAAAATGTACAAAAAGAACAAGAAGAACAACGTAAAGAAGAAGAACAATGCAAACAAGAAGAACAATACAAACAAGTAGAAGAATGCAAACAAAGAGAACAATGCAAACAAGAGAAAGAAGAACAAAAGAAATGTACAAAAAGAACAAGAAGAACAACGTAAAGAAGAAGAACAATGCAAACAAGAAGAACAATACAAACGTGAAGAACAATAAGAACAATGCAAACAAGAGAAAGAAGAACAAAAAAAATGTACAAAAAGAACAAGAAGAACAACGTAAAGAAGAAGAACAATGCAAACAAGAAGAACAATACAAACAAGTAGAAGAATGCAAACAAAGAGAACAATGCAAACAAGAAGAATAATAAGATGTGTCCAGAAAAGACATTAAACTGGTCCTTCAATCAAAAATCACCTTTGGAGTTTCCTGCTCCCGTCAGCAAAAGGTACCTCGAAGGGATAGTGCTAACAGCTCGGGAAGAGGGACAAAAGCATCCCTCGGGAGTTGTCAATATAATATAAAGTCCCCAGATGAAATATTGTGTAACATATAACCGATCTAGGATTCCTCTAATATAAAAGGACAATCCAATCTTATTATCCTCAGAATTTTCCGGATATTTCTTTTGTATCTAATCCACTTAAAATTTGAATCGTTTGAATACGCGATTTCGATATTATTCAAATGGTAAATGACGTAACCAAACACAAATCATCAAAATAGAAGACCGGTTTATATAAACAGATGGACGAATTGATTAAAACCGAATGAAAATCATTTTCTTAACATTCCAGTTTTGTAATTACAAACAAATGTTTCTTAGTCTCGACCTAGTTTCCGGTCTTTTCGTAATCAAGTTCAGCTGGAAGTTTTGAGCATGATCTCGAATATTAGATCCAGTTTAATGGGGGTTTTAGAAACCAGCGAATGATAGTTGGTACATTCCGCGAAATTATCTGGAAGGAGAAAGAGAAAAGTGCTTTATTGTCGAAAAATTGCTTACAATTCGTAGACAAGAGCTTGTGAATCATTTAAAAACAAACGCACGAAGAAAATAAAATATAAATGTAAAGTGTGAGTGCTATTTGAATTGTTTACAGATACCGTCGCGTCGTGTAACGATGTTCCGTGACTTTGACAGATCAAAAATAAATTCCGACGTCAATCGACTTACTGAATACACCACCACTACACCAAAACTCACAATTACACTGTCAAAACGCGCGCGTCAAATAGTGTAATTGTGAGTGTTGGTGTAGTGTATTCGCAAACGGTTCCTGGAACTATATCAGCTACGATCGACGTGACAGCTCTACCTTAATTAAGTTATTTTATTTATATAAACAAAACGCGAGTTCTATGATACTTTTATTCTTTCATCGAAAAGAAACTTCATTGCATATTTTTTGTACAACGAAACTTCATTAACTGACATTTCTGCGTCAAAATCTAATTATACAATGTAATGTGTGTTGCCTATATACAAATAATGTATCAATTACAAAAATTAAGTATTGAACTTGACTTTTTAGTTTAACGTTGTAATAATTGTTTGTTTTCAATAAAATTAATTCATTTCATTGGATTTCTATCAGAACAAAAAATTTTCATTCGAAAAACGTCTAATTTCACTGAACTATCTCATTTTTGATCGACGTGACAGCTCTACCTTATTTAAGTTAGTTCCGTCCGGCAATTGGACGCGGATAGAAATTTCCAATTTTATTTATATTTAAACAAAACGCGAGTTCTATGATACTTTTATTCTTTCATCGAAAAGAAACTTCGTTGCATATTTTTTGTAAAACGAAACTTCATTAACTGACATTTCTACGTCAAAATCTAATTATACAATGTAATGTGTGTTGCCTATATACAAATAATTTATTAATTACAAAAATTACGTATTAAACTTGACTTTTTAGTTTAACGTTGTAATGATTGTTTGTTTTTAATAAAATTGATTCATTTCAATGGATATCTATCAGAACAAAAAATTTTCATTCGAAAAACGTCTAATTTCACTGAACTATATCATTTTTGATCGACGTGACAGCTCTACCTTATTTAAGTTAGTTTCGTCCGGCAATTGGACGCGGATACAAATTTCCAATTTTATTTATATTTAAATAAAAACGCGAGTTCTATGATACTTTTATTCTTTCATCGAAAAGAAACTTCGTTACATATTTTTTGTAAAGCGAAACTTCATTAACTGACATTTCTACGTCAAAATCTAATTATACAATGTTATGTGTGTTGCCTATATACAAATAATTTATTAATTACAAAAATTACGTATTAAACTTGACTTTTTAGTTTAACGTTGTAATGATTGTTTGTTTTTAATAAAATTGATTCATTTCAATGGATATCTATCAGAACAAAAAATTTTCATTCGAAAAACGTCTAATTTCACTGAACTATATCATTTTTGATCGACGTGACAGCTCTACCTTATTTAAGTTAGTTTCGTCCGGCAATTGGACGCGGATACAAATTTCCAATTTTATTTATATTTAAACAAAACGCGAGTTCTATGATACTTTTATTCTTTCATCGAAAAGAAACTTCGTTGCATATTTTTTGTAAAACGAATCTTCATTAACTGACATTTCTACGTCAAAATCTAATTATACAATGTAATGTGTGTTGCCTATATACAAATAATTTATCAATTACAAAAATTAAGTATTGAACTTGACTTTTTAGTTTAACGTTGTAATGATTGTTTGTTTTCAATAAAATTAATTCATTTCATTGGATTTCTATCAGAACAAAAAATTTTCATTCGAAAAACGTCTAATTTCACTGAACTATCTCATTTTTGATCGACGTGACAGCTCTACCTTATTTAAGTTAGTTCCGTCCGGCAATTGGACGCGGATAGAAATTTCCAATTTTATTTATATTTAAACAAAACGCGAGTTCTATGATACTTTTATTCTTTCATCGAAAAGAAACTTCGTTGCATATTTTTTGTAAAACGAAACTTCATTAACTGACATTTCTACGTCAAAATCTAATTATACAATGTAATGTGTGTTGCCTATATACAAATAATTTATTAATTACAAAAAATAGGTATTCAACTTGACTTTTTAGTTTAACGTTGTAATGTTTGTTTGTTTTCAAAAAAAATTAATTCATTTCATTGGATTTCTATAAGAGCAAAAAGTTTTCATTCGAAAAACTTAAGTACGTAAAAATGTATGGATTCAACGTACTCATGTTTCAAGGTCAAATTAAATTTGATGAAATTCGAACAATTTTATTTTTCATTAGAACAAGCACGCACCACAAGATAATTTGTTTATTATTATTTATTTTCATATTATGTTGAACTACGCAAAATTATCTGCCATCTTGATTTAATATTACCTCCCCGGCGGGCAGTTATAATATTATGGTGTCATCAATCTAGTCGGAGCTGAATTCGGTTTAATGCCATTTAACTGGTGTGTGATTTACTACAGGGTGGAAACCACCAGAAAATAATAATAATAAAGAATCAAAATTAATCATTTTGACGATTTAAATTGATGATTTCTATATTCTCCATTAATAGTGCAGGCATTCAAGCTCAAAATGGTGTCAAACCTCCCGGATTCTTTAATACGGCTCCGATTTTCATGAAAATTTCGAATTAAGCTCATCTTACCTTCAATATCGAGATGTACACGGTCGCAAGGTGTGCAATTTGTTTTTAAGGGGTGAAAACCACCCTTTTTCGAAAAATATCAATAACAAAGTTTTTCCTACTTTTTTTCAATTCAAATGTTTTTCGTTTATATATCTTAACATATTTTATAATAGAAAATTCATATATTTTTAAATACCAACCCTCAAAAATCTTTAAAAACTACCCTTCTATTACAGAAAAAAATCTTTTAACGATTTAAAACATTTTTACTGTGAAAAATTCATAGCATTTTAATAAATTTTTATTATTCAACCCTTAAAAATCACCCCTTACCTCTACAGGCAACTTGCGTTAACAAAAAAAATTCGAGCGTTAAAATTTGAAACTTTTTCATATCGTATAATTCACAAAAAAAATTCAAATTTTTATTTTTTATGTAACTCCATTAATTTTGAAGTTATAACATCCTAAAAAAAACCATTTTGAAGGTAATTTTCAGGGCTACAAGTCTATTTATGTTAGAAGGGCTTGAGACCCTCCACATTTTATTAATAAAGGGTCAAAGGGCTGTGGATGTAGTGACACTATAGTGACAGATTAATTTGGTTATAACTCCGTCAATTTTTATGCTACAAAAAAAATAAAAAAAGCAAAATAACCGTCATAAAAAAAGCTTTAATTTGACTGTTTATTCGTTTTTGTATCTCTTATATTTATGAAGAAAAAAAGGAGCAAAAAAAATGTTTTTTGAAAAATTGAAAAAAAAATTTATTTAATGATAATTTTTTCCAAAATTATGCATTTCTAATCAGCCAAACTTTCAAATGTCGTAAATAACATCCAAATAAAGTATTTGATACAAGGAATAAGTTTGATTTTCAATGAAATTGCATTAGTTTTAGTGCAATTTTTTTTACCTTCAACTATTTTACATCATATCTCACTGAAATTTCAGTCGAAACGACTTTTATCAATAGTCATTTTAAAGGTCTTTTTAAGCTCTTTAAAAAGTATTCAGTGACTTTTTGTTGAAAAATGTACCTTTTTCCCGTTATTTAAGATTAAATGCTCAATTACGTAAAACAAAAATTATTCAAATATCCATAACTTGCTTTAGGTAGAATATCAAGATCTTGAAATTAATTCAATTTCTTCGTTTTTTTATAAGCTTCATTTTTGTTCATAACACTTTTTTCGATAAAACGCATCATTACAGAGTTATACGTAAAAAACTATTGAAAAACGCGTTTTCTTGACGAAAAATCCGTGTAGATCTCGCTTTTTGGACACACACCTGTCATCTGTCAAACTTTTAAATAAATCGTTGCTGCATTAATGAATTCGGATGGGAAACGCTTCAATACCTGGCCTATAAACCACAGAAATACCATATAAGATTAATGTGATTTTTTTCCACTCGTCCTCTACGCTTAATCAAAATTTCCGAACTACACTCGTATACTGACTCTACACGAACGGTCGTCAGACGTTCCTCTAAAGGCGGGTCACTACGATGCGGCGCAAAACGAATGACAAACGACGTAAATAATCGATACTCAATATGGACGTCGCCAATCAACGATGTTTAGGTTAGGTTAGGTTAGGTTAGTCGTATTCAGTCTGTTCGCAAATACGTCCAAACGAAGCAAAAGTTTAATTTTCAGAATAAAATTTTCAGAGTTTGTGTTTTATCGCGCGTTCCCGACGATGTTTCAACTGAAAATATGAAATATTTCGCTTAAATATGTAATTCAGATATCGGCTAAGCAATTATTTCTTTACTTCCATATCTTCGAGGGTTTTTTTTTTTGATACCGTTAACGTTTCGCATCTGACTGAAATTATACCCCCAGACAACCAGAACTAAACTAGAACCCTTCGTAATTAAAATAGAAAATAGTATTTTTGAACTTCTTAAAATCCAATTCGAATTTTCTCTTTGTTAGTTGTTAAGCACGTTAGTCGATAATCCAAGTATCCAGCAAGGGCTGCCCCGGGGATTTGCCACGTCATTTGGATAGATTGAGGGAATTTCAGACCGTTTTAATGAATAGGTGACGAGGGAAAATATGGTTTCATTCAATCTCCACGTTATCGGCATTAAACAACATCAAAATATACTAAATGTCAAGCGTTTTTTATTTCCTAAACTGGGACAACTTTTTTGGATATTTCTGTGAGGTTTGAACGCCACATTCCAACTAGTTGCGTTAGTTTCAGCTGTGGTTAACAACAGGTGTTTGGAAAATCGTTTGCACGCTCGAACTGAGCCTATTTTGGAAAACTACGAGAAAATATGTTTTTTCACTAATGAATTTTTATAAACGGCGAACAGTCAAATTTTGTTTTTGTTTCAGATTCGAAGCGGTAGATGAGAAAATGTAGTTCAAATGTCGCTGGTCGCGTCATGTGCGTAATCGATACACTCTCGTTGAAAAAAATAAAATCGGTAACTGAAATATTTTATGCGATGTGGTTTATCATCATCATCGTTTTCGTCGAAGAATCTGAGAGCATTTCGTTTTTGGTACACAAATATAGTACTAGAATCGTCAAAACTAAATACGGACCACTCAGAGGAATTATCATTCACATGCATCCGTCAGTCGAGGCCTTTCTGGGAGTACCTTACGCCACCCCGCCAGTCGGAAGCTTAAGGTTAGTTCTCTAATGAATTTTTATCATTTATAACCTAACTTTTGATCCTCGGATCCGCCAATCGTTCAACAGATGGCAGTAGTTTCAAGTTTGAAGACGCCATGTTGTTTACTATTAATTTGACAGCCATTGACTAATAAAAGTTTTCGTCGTTTTGTTCGGAGTTACTCGCTGTCCGAATAAACGTCAAAGTCAAAGTAAGTTCCTTATCCGGTGTCAACAAATGTCTAATTCAGCTCGATCGATTAAAATTGAATTATTATATCTGTATATATCAGTAATACCGAAATCGCAAATAAAGTGATAGATTTTCTATTAAACTCGGCGGAACTGTTGTAACTATCAGCTCGATTCGATGCAACAAACCGTTTACAAAATGGAAATTCCATTGCAATCGTGCAAAACATCGGATTTGCTGGGTTTTAAACCGTCGTTGTGGTTACAAGAAATGAACCTTTACGACTCGAGACTTTTATTTAAAAACTACTTTATAAAATTTATTCAACACAGTCAGTTGGGCGTTAAAGATTTTCTGGAATTTATACTTTTCTGATGTTTTCTAACTTTATTTTTTACGAACTTCGAACTTTCGACTTCGAGAAAAGTTTCACACAACTTTCGTTCTTTTTATTTTCCTTATATATATGGAATATTTCACATAAAATTCTTATTAATTATTTATGACTGAATGATTAGTTAAAATATATTTTAATTTAATTATAAATATTTTATTTTGACAACAATAAATCTTACAACACTGTAAATGGATACCACAAGGCTACCAATGTTTAGAATTCAATCTCCCTTGATACACGAGTAATGATTTCGTTAACACTTTTGTTCAGTTAGTCAATCTGATATAATTTCCTTTTATTTACAATATATTAGAACAATAACTCGTATTCAAAAAAACTATAAGTAACGATTTTATATAGTAATCTTATTTAAATTATCCATTTTGTGAAAAAAAAGTTGGAACTATTATCATCAATCTAAGAGTCCCTCTATACTTTTTAACAATCTATGTTCAACCGCAAAGCAGTTTTTAATGCGAAAAAAAGAAGAGGAATTGAAAGGAACTAATTTATTTTGTTTAATAAAATAATAAGAATTTGTATTTATTGTTGTAAATTAAGCTAAAGTAAAAGTAAATTAATTGTTTTTTGTGAATAAATCGAGTGTGTACTTTATTATAACAAGATAATATTAAAGTGATTAATTGTTTTGAATTTCTGAGGACTTGATTCAATTGAATTGTGTTTTTCAAACAAGGTAATCACGTAGGTCTTTAATAAATTTCCCCTATACGCGAACGAAACCTCAAGAACTGTCAACTTAAATTCAATTTACACTCATTTGAAAAAAGAAGTAAACTGAACGTCGCCAAACTCTTCTATTATGTGCAAGCTTATCTACCCGTACCTAACATTTTGGTCTCGAAATTCCAACTTCATTTTAACTTCCGAATATTCGTATCACTCTCTCCGTAATTTCAGTGAAAATTAGTTCATAATGGCAACGTATGCTTTACAAACTTGTATGGAAGTATGCGGAGTCTATAAGTTAAAGAGAATATGAATTTCTGGTACGTAATAACATAATGTTAGTTTATCTAAACTTACATGGGAATTTCAATGTGACTTCGAGTAATTTTCAACGTCCATCACAGAAAGTTTCACCTGTTTTATGGTACTTAATATAACGGTTATAGAAAGATTAGTTTTTGTCGAAACTATTTGATCGATAATTAAACACATATGGTGTTATTATTTATGTTAGATTATATATTTTCTTTAAAGTTATATGCAGAAATTAACGTCATATTAATAAAGGAGAAATATTATTTCGGTAAATACAGAATCAAAATTTAATGTGGTGGAATATATGCTCAATATCTCTAAAGACAATTGGTTTTGAAGTATGACAGTTTCTGAAGACAAATATCGGCTTGTTTTCAAAAGAGACAGTCTCTAAGAACAAATATAGATTTCCAGACAGACGATAGGCATGACAGAGAACGTCAGATTCTACGAGCAATCCATAGAGACAGTGAAACATCTACAGGATTCTGCAAGCACCCCATAGAGCATCTACTCTGTGAATGTTCTGCCAGTTTCAGCAAAAGGTTTAAGTATATCGAAGAAAGTCAAAAAAACTCCTTTGGGAAAAGTTCACCATTTTATATAGGTATAGGTACACAAGGTCGAAAAGATAATATTTTGTTTATGGTAGACGATGGAGGAAAGAACCGAAAAAAACAAAATAACCGACGTCATAACCTTGCCTGTAGATGTCTGCTAGCTCGCGCAGTTTCAATAAACAATCATCCAGTACCCCTTTGTGGATTTCCTTCAACATTTCTGAAGTGATCAACTAATTTGATCTTCACAGGTCGTACAGTCTCGTTGAAACTTCGCTACCCAATATTTTACCGTTAATAACGAAGGAGCAATTTCCCCAGAGTAGAAACTAGTTCAGCTTTTATATTGGTTGGGCTGATACCTTTCAAATATCACATAACCATGACCAGTTTTTTCCATGTTTACAAATTCACTGAAAACTTCACCATTGATGGCTGCCAAACAAATACCAAACAACGTAGTGTCTTCAATAGATAGATTTTGTACTTTTTAATACGGTGGTATTGTTCTAGCAACTACCGCCATCTCTAGGTCAGGCCAGGTACTTCTAGAACCATCCTCGTAAATGAGATATGAATGAAATAATTTCCTTGTCTCACCTACGCGTAGGTTAAAAAATATAAGATTAAAAACGTAAAAGACAGTTTGTTATATATACCCACACTAAAACCAACACATATACTAAAATTTAGGATTGCATTTCGAGTGTTTAGTGCTTCAAAAAATACGGAAGCTTAATTTTTCTATACACGCGATAAATCAGTATTTCGATCTATTCCGTACAAATGGAAATCTCTCTTTAAAACCACAAATGCTTATAACCGTGAAAATTGACGAGATTCAAACGACAATAACAGCGATATTTCAGTCGGAAATATAAGTTGTGATTGATGGGTATTGTTTTACTGCCGGTGTTCTATTGCCCGAGTCACCCCTAACTCAATTCCATCGAAACCTCTCGCCGGAGATAATTAGCTATTTATAGCATGAAATATAATCTCCCTCGTCTATCAAATACTCTTTTCGGGATTAATAATACAAAGTGAAATAATAAAATTAGTTATTCACATCAACACAATTCTTGGACACCCCTCGTAACTTTTAAAAATAAAATCGTTTTCCTATACTGGTATAATTTTTATAAAATGTAATTTTTAAACATTGAAATTGTTTTTCTGATATATAACGATGAGCTATTCTTACCGAGACAATTTCTTAAAAGAAATATTTGCTGATTCTAATTTCATATTATTTTTTATGGTCGGCAAAAATATACAAGAAACTAACAAAGAAAATGGCACGCCATTGCCGTTAAACAAATTTGTTTTCCTGTCATAAAACATAACCACACTTACATGTGAAAAGTTAAATTTGGAAATAAAGGATCCACTTTTTCACAAACTACACAAACACGAACCATAATTGTTTGAAAATCGAACTTTTTTTAAGAAATAATACAAAAATATATATCATAATAACCAAATAATTTGAAACTTAATTATAGAGCTCATTATCGCGTATCCAGCCACCACGTAGCCTACAATTGTAAGCGGTGTTGTCATGTTTCTTTTTATCTTTGCATAGAAATCTCATACGTATAATTAATATAATGAAATTATTATTTTATAATGTTTAATTTAATTTTAATATTAATCAAATTGGTATGGAAATAAATTAAATCTGTTAATTAATTCCAAATGATACTAAATTGCTCCTATTTTATTTTATTTTTCTCGATAAACTTATAATGTTTGTAAATTTGGCTACACTGTAGCTACTGATGTTTCAGCATGGAAATGTAGAAATGTAAACAATTAGGTCTCTAGTGTTATTAGCTCTATGGTATTGTTATAGGTATATGCCTCCGGTGACGCCATCTATGTGGAAATCGACACGATTGGCAGATAGATTCAGCTCCGTCTGTCCTCAACGTTTGCCCGATATCAGTAACCGATCTGAGGCTCTATTGGAATATCCGAAAAATCGGTTACTCTTCTTAGAAAAAGTTTTACCGCTGTTAGCTAATCAAAGTGAAGACTGCCTTTACCTCAACCTCTACGTGCCCAGAACCGGTAAGCTTTAGATCAATAGTTTTTTGCTATTTGAAACTCAAATTCGGATATACTTGTTTCAGTACAGTTGATCATTGACTTTTATCATTTTTTTTTTTTGTTAAACTCCGTTTATATAAAAATTTTTTGAGACATACGGTACAGAAAACTTCGAAACACGACTACATTTTAATGTTTTCAGCCCTATCAGTTTTTATTTTGTTGAAAACATTAACAATTCACTTCTCACCTGTTATTTTTGTCGTATTATTTGCAATTCTTTTAAAATACATGGTACAAAAATCACATTTACAAGTTTAAAAACACTTTTATCTATTATTCTTAAAGAAAACATAATTTTTTTCGATTTTCCCTGTATAACAACATTACTTGATTTTTTAATAACGATGTATTATTGTAGAACTTTTTCTTATTTGTGGGACACGACTACAGCTTATTGTTGTCGGACTTAACACGCTTCGATCACGTGCTATTGAAGTGATTTATGTTTCGACTGTATTTACTATATTAAAATTAATAAAGAACGATCGGTTTTCGCAAAACAAACAATAAACCGCTTCCAACTTCATAACTCCTTCCTAAATTCCCTTTTCTTTTAACTGATTTTATACTTGTAAAACAACTCCATGGAAATTCGATAAAACGAAAAAGCATCGAAATTTTAACTTAGTAACGGCCTTCAGAAGCCCTAATAAAGTGATTAAAAATTCATCTACTTTCTGTTTTTTGCCTATATACTTATGCTGTTTGCTACTTTGAGTTGTCGAAGCGAAAAGCAATTAAGAAAGTTAGCCATAAACATCAGGAAAGTTCCGAAATCGGATTAGCTTCTTCTTTTCTATTTTTACGCGCCAAAGAAAAATAAGATGACCGCAAACTTTTTGGCAAACATCGATGATACTTTTTTAATTTATTGCAGATTCTCGAAATTTGTTTTCGAAACATCAAAACTAGGTTAAAGAAATTGAGAATTGACAGGAACCAAGTCGGATAAATTTTGCGAATGGTCAAATTTGTGTCTATTCGAGTTTACATTATTAGGTTATGCGTTGAACCGACTGTTAATTTTACTTACACGTATTTCTCTAAAACAGATTAAATATTGAATTTCTGTATCGTAATAATCGTCCAAGTGAACGCAAAAATTTAATCTGAACGTGTAACCTCGAACTAACACGTCACATTAAGATTCCAACCGTCCGCGATGTTGCCAGTTTTTCTTGTATATAAAAGAGACATTTTATGTATTTATTTGTATTATCTAGTTTATAAAGAATATGCTAAGATAGGCAACACACTTTACGAACTAGTAAATATTTAACATAAATAATAGTTTGTAGAACTGCATATTTGTTAATTATAGGATTTTTCCAGTAACGTGAGTTGAGACGTCAGCCATATTATCAAGGTGGACAAACAAAGGTTTTATTTAATTTGTGTATAGAAAATTCATTGTTTCGAGCCCTTTTTGATTAAAATGAGTATCTTTGACCAAAAAAATCGGAAATAAAGCACCAATATAACCACAATTTTAATGTAAATAATGCAATATTTGTTCCCCAAGACAATATGGCGGCATGTTGTGACGTCATCCCAAAATGACCTAATGCGTTACGTCAATTTGTTAAAAATAATTAATTTAATAGTTAGTTATAGTTAAATTACGCTGCCGCCATGACCAAAATTCTTACACATACTCTCTTTACAGACATTTTTTGGTTTTAAAAATTTTGTAGATTTATATAGGTAAGCTTATACTTGTTTGGAACATTGTGCTGGTAATGGAGAAGAAAAAGAAGAAGATAAGAAATAACGAGTCTGTGTCTTCAATTCCGTAGTGCATTGCAGTGTTTAATGCAACAGTCTGCAAGCAGTGCGGAAGTGAGGCTTCGGCTTGTAACAGCAAATTTCATAAACAGAAACCAACTGATCTGACGAGCAACCATCAAATATGACCGCCGTATATTGATGACCCGATATTTTATAAATATATAAACCATAAACCTTCTGAACGTGTGACGAAAAAAGAACAATTGAACTGAATAACTTTTAAAATAGTGGCTTTGTCAATAAATAAAAGAGAAGAAGATATATGAAATTTGATATTTGTCTATGATACTGGTTAGCTATCTATGAGCTATCTAACGAATTGTCAAAATCGGCAGGAAAATGGCGGCCGATGGGTAAACAAATGTTTTAGTCGCAAATTTCTATGTAATTTGTGAAATTATTCGTTGGGTTTTGAACCTCATTATTCCCATGTTTATTGCGCCGTCATTTTGTATAAGATTACCTGTTTTTTTAGATTATTTAAGAAACCTCTGACTAAAAAAGGACCTGCTGAATAACTTTTCAAACTATAACTTTATCAAACAATAAAAGAGAAGAAGAATAAAAAACTTTTGTATGATCCTATGTGCTAACATTTAAAATCTGCTTTTTAACTATTTATATTTTTTTTTCTAGCGACTGGCGGTGAAGAAACCAGTCTGTTGCCTTGTATAGTGTATGTCCATGGAGAAAGTTATGAATGGAGTAGTGGAAATATATACGACGGTACTCTTCTGGCATCTACAGGACGAGTCATTGTAGTTACAATCAATTTTAGACTTGGCGTACTAGGTATGTTTCAGGTTAGTAAAAATAAGAAGGTGGCACGTTACTTTTGTTTCAGGTTTTTTAAAAACTGGGGCGAAAAGTAGCGCCCAAGGAAATTTCGGTTTGATGGATTTGGTGGCGGGATTACATTGGTTAAGGGAAAACCTACCCGCTTTTGGAGGTGATCCACAGAAGGTGACGCTCATGGGCCATGGAACCGGAGCCGCTTTAGTAAATTTTATAGCTATATCTCCAGTTGCTAAAGGTAAGTAAATTTACCACCCTTTTTGATTGGTACAACTTTTGACTATTATTTTTTCTTACTATTCTTCATTACATAGCAAATGATATGGTATTAATGTTTTACTTCTAATTTACTCCATTTATTTATACACTAATACTAAACACTTCCATATTTGGTATATTTTTTTTTATCAGAATTACTTCATCGGGTGATATTATTAAGTGGATCAAGTCTGAGCCCGTGGGCATTACAAAAAGATCCTCTTTGGGTGAAGAGAAGTGTATCCCTTCATACAAGATGTTATGGAGATCTGTTAGAAGATGATTTGGCTCCATGTTTAAGACTACAACCTTTAAATCATTTACTTGATACGCGGTTAGACGTTCCACGGTTTCTTCCAGGTAAATCATTCAATAGAATATATTCGTGACCAATTTTATTAGTAAAATGATATAATATATTGCAAAGTTTTTACTCTCGTACCCTTTTTATGTTTGTTTGTAATAACTGACGGTATAACATAACCTTTATCACGATTTTGATTCGACAGGTTTCGCTCCATTTGTGGACGGTACAATTCTAGTAAATCCAACTGCAGTTCCGCCCACTATCGGAGCTCCAACCATCTCCACATCCCAAGGATACGAATTAGCCGATTTTCCGGACAGAGCTCTCTTATTCGGTCTCATTACAACCGAATCATATCTGGACCTCAACGCTCAAGATTTAGAATTCGGTTTCAACGAAACGAAAAGAGATAGAATTTTGAGAACGTACGTACGAAACGCTTACTATTATCACCTGAACGAAATTTTTTCCACTTTGAAGAACGAATATACCGATTGGGAGAAACCCTCGCAGAATCCCTTGAGCGTGAGGTGAGATCTAATTTTATGGTCGTTTTAAAGTTAATAACTTTATTTCCAGGGATGCCACGCTCGATGTACTCAGCGACGGACACACCGCAGCCCCTCTGATAAGGATAGGATATTTGCATAGTTCGAAAGGGGGGACGACGTTTTTTTTCCATTTCCAACACCACAATGGAGAACGAGACGTCCCGATGGTGAGTTTACTACGCGATATTTGTTGTAATAAATTCAGGTTGGTTTTGTTCAAACTGTTTTGTCTTTTAGAGATTCGGAAGCGTTCGAGGAGATGAGCTTCCTTACGCTTTGGGCTTCCCTCTGACCGGTGCTGGTTTCTATTCTCCTTACAATTACACAACTAATGATGCTGCCATATCAAAAGCGCTGATTCATTATATCAGTAATTTCGTTAAAAGCGGGTAAGCATTTTAACGAGCATCTATCCTTATAATAATGGGGTTTTTTGTATGGAAAATGATCCGAACCGAGTTAAAAATCGAGAAAAATAATGTGCGTTTTTCGTATATCTTACAGGAATCCGAATGGTGACCTACCGGATCAAAAGTCTTTAACCGATAAGCAGACATCAACCTTTCCATTTTGGGATACTTACGATACTATAAATCAATTTTATTTGGAGATTGGTGAGTCACATTTTTAGCTAAATTACCGGTTTTCACTAGAAAATATTAGATCTACTGCTATCTTCACCGAGAAAGTTTCTTCTAGGTCTGTTGTCGTGCTTCTGGTTTGTTTCTTGAAATTTAATGATCCAAATTTAATCTCTGGTCCTAGAACGTCATCTGCCAGTTCTTTAAAACAGATAAAACACGATATAAAGTGGTTTACAGTAAAAAATATTGGTTGGATTCTTTAATAGTCACTCATGATTCTTCTGGTTCTTCTTTCGTATTGTTTCGTGTAATTAGATGACCACTGGTGTATACTTTGGTTGGATTATCCCTTCAGATGTCTGAGATTTCGAAATATCAAACACAGAAAGTCAATGTTCAAATCTAGTTCTGTTAACTTCTAGTCTTCCGAATGGAAAACTATGATAATCCTGTCTCCACATCTTTTATAACTGGATTTGAGATTGATAATATTTTCAGGAAATCGTTTAGAGAAGAAAGACCACTACCGGGGTCACAAGATGTCCCTTTGGTTGAATTTGATACCGCAACTACATAGGCCCGGTGACGGTGACGACGTATCCATGAGACACCATCAGTTCCAAGAAGAAGACGACCAATATTATGACGGTATATCTTTTATATTCAAAATCAGAATTTCGACTCCGGTAATTGATGATTGATAAAAAATCTTTGGACAAGTTGTAGGTAATCATCATCTTTGAGATTCTGCTGAGGCTCTTTTTAATTCTGTCTGTTCTGTACAGTGGTAAGGAAAACGCAAAAAAACCCAATTTCATAAAAATTTTTAAGCCGCTTTCAACTTATTAGTTCATTGATCTAACAATTTCTGTCTTGTAATTTACTATTTTTCAAAAGACAGAAACCAAAATTTTTCGACTTTTATTTTTTGACCATGCCACTGGAATCCGATAGCAAAGCTGATTTCTCATCCCCGAAAACCCCTTATGCCAGATTTTTAGCCAAATCGCAGAACAAAATTTAACAATTCTCTCCCCCTCAGCCGGTCCTGATGAAATTTTCGAAATGAATTTTGACCAAAAGCTGGTTTTGGAACATTCCTATTGTCGGAGCCGTTTTCCTGACTGGATTTTCCACCCCCTCAACAATTTTCATTTGAAAATTTGTCCTTTAAAGATGGGAACATGAGCTGAGTTTTGAGGGTAAGATAATGCCGTAGAAAAAAAAAATAATAAAGTTGTTTCATAAAGGATAAAAAATGATGGAAAAATCTCGAGGGGGGAGGGGGTCGGACCCCCCAATAGAAAATTTTTGGCCATGTACCTGGTGGTAATTTGTAATATGCTTAAAACTTTCTGGAGACTTTGTAAATCACTACAAGAATTTTCTTAATTATTTTTGCATACATCAATGCAACTGTATTTTATTTTCAATAAAGGTTTCGTTCGACCGCAGCTCAAAGAAAAACCGACATATTTTTATCACGTCACAACAATGGCATCAACTATATCAACGGAGAATCCAGTTACCACGCTACTGCCGCCAAAATCTGATACAGCTCTTCAGGTAAATATATAATTAAATCACGAGAAGATTCGTATTATGAATATTTAATTCACAAATTATATTTTTCAGGCAACAACTACAGAATGCCCTCCAAATCAAACGATATATCTTCCGAGTCAAACAAAGACGTCTAACAATATATTAAGAAAGTTAGCTTCAAGTCATTATCAGAACTACACCACCGCCCTTACGATTACTATAGCCGTCGGTTGTTTCCTTTTATTACTCAACATTCTCATCTTCGCCGGCATCTATCATCAGAGAGACAGAGAAAAGAATAAGCAGAAAATCAAAGAGGCACAAAATGAATCCGGTAAGTAGCATTATCAAAAAATATATGAATAGATTTCATGTTGTGAGCGACCATAATAATATGAACATCCAATTCGACAGTCCTTAATCTAAAGTTTTGTTTAATTTTAAAATCAATAATACTTGATTGATGCATAACTTTCATTTGTTTTTTTTTTTTAAATTTGATATATTTGAAGTGAATTATGTTGTTTTGTGTCCTATGTTTTTTTTTTCAATTTAAAGTAACTTGTGATTCATTGTGAGAGTCATTCTTACAAAGAAGACAATTTTTTAAACATACCGTTCACTCGTATCACGATTTTCCTATATTAATGTCTTCATATTTTTTGTACATTCCGAAAAGTGTTTTATAAAAAAAAACAATTTCAATAAACCAAGAAATTAGTCAAACAAAAACATCTACAAATTTTTTTCACAATTTGAAGCTGTTTGACATTTAACGTCATATTGGATCAAAGATAAATATTTAGGTTATTCTTCTTTTCCCGTAATTTAACCTTTTTCCTTATAACTACACAGCAATACTCTTAGAGTCTTTCATAGTACTTACTAAATTAAGACACGACAAGGCCGATAAGCAAGAAGGGAGAGAAGAGAAACGTTGATTTTTGATAGTGAAATTTTACAATTACTATAAAATTGTTAATTTTTAGTGTGGTACATCAACTTTTTTACGTATTTTTTTTTCCACAATAGAAAAACGAATAGTACTTTTTGTTAATTTTACATATTTCTTATAACCTAATTTCCCGTAGAAAATTTATAGTCTCTTCGATAAATATATCACGTAATGCATATTTTTTTCAGGAAGCTGTAGTAGTTCGTCAGGAGAAGGCTACGACAAATCCTACGAAATACAACCCGCAAATACGAAATGTGGCAGACACAAATTTATGGATGATTGCAGCTATAATCAAAAACGTTTTATCGATACCCAAATAACAGAACTACCTATCCAAAATTTCAAATCCTCTCCGCCTCCAGCCAAAAGAATAGAAAACCTTCACCCCAGTTTCCATCCACCTGATGTTACCAGTACCAGTCAAGATGTACTTCTTGATAGAAACGATGAACATCCGTCTCCGGTTGTGGAGGTTCTACCGACAGCAAGTACAAACCAGGGGATCCTCAGGCCGCAAGGGGTTCCTGTTACACCGGGAACTATGAAAAAACGTGTTCAAATTCAAGAAATATCCGTTTGATCATTTATTTGTGCAATCGATCAGTATTTTTATAATTCGAGATAAAAATTCTTTTTTCTTACAAGATACTAGTTTTTTAATAATCTTTTTCTATTGAAACTGCTTTTTTTTGCTGTTTAGAAAGTCCTTTTATAGAGCAGCTCATTTTTGCTCAATTATAGTCAAGAATATAGAGCATAATACTTGATACTTGTATTCTATAATTTTTTTATATGAATAACTTCTCCGATCTCCCTCGTAAATCGAGTAACATACCTTCTGAACGATAATTTTTGTGTAAAAAACGTTGGAAAGTGACTAAAGAGAAAAATTGCGTTTCTTTTCACTATACAGAGTGTTTCTTTTGTCTTATATTCGCTGTCTACTACCTACTTTACTCATCTTCCAACTTTTTTAATCACCCCCGTAACTCAATTTAATTTTTTTCTCTTATATACGTCCTTTAAGAGTATTTTTTCGAATTATGAGCCTCCTATTAGTGATATTTTAGTCTATATATATTTTTTTATGCACGCATGTCGTGTCAGCAGAATCCTTCAGGTTTCAAAAAATCCAACAATTCTAAAACGATAATTTTCAAGTGAAAACGTTAAAAAATGATCCCAAAATGGAAATTTTCATTCTAATTTCCTTTATTTTTCACTATACAGGGTTCATACAGTTCATATGTTTCTTTGTTTTATATTCACTGTGTACCACTCACTTTACTCATCTTCCAACTTTTTTAATCACCCTCGTAATTCATTCTAAATTTTTACTCTCTTATATACATCGCTTAAGAGTATTTTTTTGAATTATGAGCCTCCTTTTAGCAATATTTTACTCTAATCAGTTTTTTTACACATCCATGTCAATCACAAGATTTTTTCAATTTTCAGAAAAATCCTACACTTCTGGAAGGAAATTTTTTGTTTAAAAACGTTAAAAAGTTTCTCAAGAAGAGACTTATTCATTCTTGTACGTTTATTTTCCACTATACAGGGTGATATATTCAATATATTCGCTATGTATCCATCTTTTTTAATTACCCTTGTAGCTAATTCCAAAAAAACCCCATAATTCTACCATAATCTTTTTTGTAAAAACTAGCGTTGTAACGTTAGAAGCTCCATGAGCAAAACTCATTTTACTATCACTTTTCTTTTTATAAATTATTTGTCGTTTATTCATGAACAACCAAAAGTATATCTTCTTCAAATACCCTCGTAGCTTTTTTAACACGTTAGTTACCGTGATAATTTTCAGGATTTGATTTAATAGAAAACAGAAAATTAAAAAAAAAGTTCTTATTAATATATGTAACAAAAGTCACTTCGGCGAAGTTATTTGACATAATTGGCAGTTAACGTGTTAAAACAATTAAAGAATGTTATTTGTGCCTAATTCTTTTCATGATACGTTTCATTTTTCACCTTCAGGTTTATTAGTATTCACAGGATTAAATTAAAAAAAAAAAACTAGTATTTTCAAAAAATATTTATAAAGATGCTGATTTAAAATTATTACCAAGTGAATTGATAAAAGACAATTTAATATATTCGTGTAAATATAAATTATATAAAAAAAAGTCTGTATTAATAATCCACGCATTTCATGGAAAAATTCTATATAGGGGACTAACAATATTTTTATATTAAATAAAATAATAAAATGTATAAAGTGTGTACGATAAAAAAAGTCAATAAGGCCTAAATCTGTAGTTAAAACCATAACATACAGATACACGACCATGTTGGACGTTGTTTTAAAATCGATAAACCAAATATAACAGTGGAAGATAAATCATCATATCAGGTAAGTAATAATAAATAGGAAGTAAAAATAATTAAATCACCACCACATGTTGAGAAATATTAGACTTAAAGGTACGTATCTAATTTTAATTAAAACATATAATCACAATCTCTAGAGACTGATTGTTTCGGAAAAGGAACTACAGGGAATTCCTTAACTTAATGGACTGATTAGGTTCAAAAAATCATCTACGAATATTTATATTCTCAACGGAAGTAGATGATTCCTTGCAATGGGAGACCGATCGAAAAGAAAGGTTAATAGTTGGATGAGATGATGGTGAATGGCTGAGAAGGTCATCAACGGTTTTGGAAATGAAGCTCAAAACCTCAAATTTGTAATAATGAAGCAAAATAAGAAAAAATTGATAGTTTTAGCAAACAAAAAGGTCTAGAAGTTGATAGTTGGATAAAAAGATGTTCACCAAGCTAAAGGACTGATCAGACCATCAACGGTTATGTAAACAAACCCCAAAACCTCAAATTTGTAATAATGAAGCAAAATAAGGCAAAAATTGATAGTTTTAGAAAAAAAGGTCTAGAAGGTGGTTGGAAGAAGACCAAAGAGATAATTAGATAGAAAAAAGTTGATAGTTGGATAAGAAGGTGTTCACCAAGCTAAAGGACTGATCAGACCATCAACGGTTATGTACATAAACCTCAAATTTGTAATAATGAAACAAAATAAGGAAAAAAATGGTTGTTTTAAGAAACAAAAAGGTTTAGAAAGTGCTTAAAAGAAGACCTAAAGGGATGGTTTTAAGAAAGCCCAAAGAGAACTCACACCGACCAGTTTATATGAGACTATTCGAAGTAGTTGGAGTATCCGTTGGGAAATTACCATGCGTCCACATTATAAGATTATGTTCGGGCATTTGAGATGCTTGAAAATGATCTGTTAATAACATCTGTGAAAAATTAACGTGTCTCTGATAAGATTCGTTTTCTTGTTGCGTATCCCCACAAATACGATTCAAATCTACAAAATAAAAAATCATGTATAAAGAAAATTTTTGCCGTTATCAATAAACTGACCTTTAAGAATAGCCGAAGCCCATAATTGAACGTGTACATCGGGTATTTTGCTTGCCAATTGCATAGCAGGCGTTACCATGTTCATACTTTCCCTGCTATTACCCAAAGATAAAAATATATGACCTAGAAGAACCAAAGAACATGACGTTAATCTATTTAAGTCTTCGGCGTTGGCCATTTTCAACGTCTCCCTGAGGTATCTCCTTAAATAAATATTACACTGAGAAAAAATGTTCGTCAATAATCGAAATACTTACTTTGCTTCATTATATCTACCTTGAAAGAAAGCTTGTAAGCCTTGTACGTAATAAGCTGCTGCTCTTAAGCTGTGAGAATGCGAAGGAAGACTTTCCGGATTAATTCTATCATGTAAAGCGTTAAAATCTGCTTCTCTTTTACCCCTTAAATAAACAATAGCCAAATTGAGATTAGCGAATGTCCAAAGTTCTCTTTCTCTAGACGTCTAAAACAGTTTTTTGTGATTATAAAAAATATAAAGGGGCTTTTCACCCATCGAAAGTACAAGATTGCAAACTCACGTTTAAGGCAGCTATAAATTGAGCTTCCGCTGCTTCCATACAATTCATACTCATAGAATATAATCCTAATAAAGTATGTAGTTGAGGTCCGTGAGTTTCTAATAGACGGGGACTTTGTTTGCATAATGCAGCCGCTGATGATATTTCTTGTAGAGCTTGCGTTTTATTACCCATTACTAAACGACACATTATTATATGTTCCAATAACATTAATTGGAATACTGATAGAATCGGTTTATTATCTACAACTATAAAACAGTAACAGATATATACAGTCCCATATTAACACGTTAAATGCCGTTTTAATAACTGTACATTAGGCAGTCAACGTGTTAAACAAGGTTTTATGAAGAAAAAAGTTATAAAATTTGAAAATTAGTGATAATTTTTCTTGATAGTGAACTTTTTGTAATAATTTCCAAGAAAACGTTTTAAATTTCTTTAGTTTCTCATTTTTGGACTCCAACAAAACCAATATATGTACATCCTAGTACTCAAATAACAAAAAAAAAAAGGATTTTATGCTAAAGAAAATCATAAAATTATAAAATTACTCATAAAAGTGAATTTTACTTACTTTTCAATTTTTCAATCTGCATTAAAGCCTTATCAGTATATTTTTGGGCTTTTTCCATATAACCGGCCTGCATACTATGCATAACGGTGACTAAATAAACCAGAACGTACAAATGTTCTTTCGGCATCCATAAAAACATATCACCCGCACTTGGACCCATAAAAACTAAAACAACATTCAAAATGTACTAAAAAAATTCAAGAACATCATCAAACTACATATTCCCGCTTAAAACAAAGAACGATACCTGGGCAAAATCAGATCAAGAAAATCCAACAACCTTCGCAGACATCTTCAGCAAACCTGAACAAACCCCAAACAATAGAGAAAAACACTTCCTCGACACACCATACTCAATGAGTTCACCAATTAAAAAATTTTCTCCAAAAGAAATAAAAACTGATAAATATCCATAAAGTACCAGGATTCGATAAAATCACCAGTTAAATATTTAATCAACTGCCAAAAAAAAATATTTGTCCTACTACAGATAATCAACATCATCCATCATTAAGTCATTCAATCTCTTAGATCCCTTTATTGGGGTGGATTATACACCCCTTGCTGGTTGTTGTGGGGCTGTTCAAAAACCAAAAAATTCAGTTAAAATTAAACTGCAGCATTCGTAACGCACCCTTGGTTTGTAAGCAATAAAAAATCCATAAAGACTTGAAAATACCAACAGTAAAAGAGTATCAAAAACGAACCAGTTATCAAAATGAAGAATTCAACCTGCTAAATGAACCTGTACACAAAAAATTGAAGTGGAAACAACCTTTGATTAGTGAATCAGTCCCCATAATCCTCCTTGGTTATATCCTGCCAGTTTATAGCTTCTACTCTGCTTAGGTCATCTTCCTCCTCTTTCAACAATTTTGTCCTAGTCCTATAAATATGAAATAAAAGTTTCTGAGAGTCATCAGTGGACAACTCCTCCCTCAAAACATCTATGATCATATTTACCTATTGCTATGAGTAGTAAAGTAGCTTTAAATAAAAAAATTTGAAAACTCACCATCATCGGAAGCCATAATAGTTTGTATACTCTGTTGGAGCTGCTTTAAACACGGTTTAACACTTTTAACTTGACCAGCCATTAGATAATGACATACTTGTAAAACAAGAAAATATACTTTAACATATTCTTTTTGATAAACAGCTCCCGTCCACGTCTCAATTAAATGTCCGGCTTGGTTTAAAACTTGTTGCACTTCTTGCAATTTTTTATCAATTAATAATAACTGAGAATTAAAAAAATTGATATAAACTTTTCTATAAATACATAAAATACTTACCATTCCTTTACTTAACAAAAATAATACTCTTGTATAAGAAGCATTTGAAATATGAGCATAATCTACACCAACACCTAATAAACTACTTGCGAGGGTATAATCTTTCTCAGTTGCATGAATTTGCTATAAATTATAGTTATCGTAATATTATACATTAATTAAAATCTATTAAAATTACGTACCGCTAGTTGGAATATCAATCTACAATGCCAATACACATTATGTTGTGATAACTCAATAGCTTTCCTTAAAATTGGTTTCGATAGGGATATTTGTTCTTGCTGTTCGTATAATTCAGCTAAAACGCTGGCGGCTTCAAACTTCACGTCATCAAACGAATTAATTGACTGAGATAATAACCACTGAAAAGAAAAAAATATATGATTATTTTATAAGCATGAAAATGTATTTGTACTCACGGCCTGTTCTAAATGATTCTTAGCTAAATCGATATTTTTGGTGTGTGTTAATAAAATATTACCGAGTTGTAGGTGAGTTCTTGCTTCAACTCTTTGCGGCGGTTTAAAATTAAAAACAGCTTGTAAACATTGAATACAACATTTGATCATTGGAGGACTGGATGTCCTGAAATATTCGGCTAAACCTAATAGAGAAAGATACCAAGCGTCCTGAGACGAAGCCATTTTTTATTCTTAAATAGTTTCAATTTTATTCACACCATATTTTTCGATTACCATTCACCGCTTCTGTTTGTTTATTTTATATGCTCATTACTAAGCTTGACATTGGTATTGACAAATGACTTTGGCGTTTTAATGTTATGGTGCAGTCACATGAGGATGATATTAACGCTATTATCAAAAATCTTTATGCTATTGGAGTGGTATTCGTATCTATAATAGATAATAAACCATGAATTTCCAGTTAAATGCTTAAGTTATATATTTAGTAATGAAAATTGATTTACTAATATATATATTTTTCTAAAAAATTACAATTTTAATTATGTTGTTTTAGGGAATAGCACTGATTGGCTGTTTCTATTACGCTTAATTTATGACGATATCTGAATCCTTCTTATATGACTACACACTTAACTACGTTTTGTTGCAATTGATACCAACCATAAGTATATTCTTAATTTTAATTAATGAAAAATATAAAATTTTGTAAAAATAATTCGAAAAGCTTTTCTTTCAAATTTTAGTCATCATATTTTTGTCATATATGACATTTGTGCATATATCTAGGGAAATTGTCATTTTTTGTTTGTCAATACAACCTGATTAAGCATGTCAATATTTACTTTGATTTAAATGAAAAATTATAAACAAATATTTCATAATATTAAATGGAAATTCCAGAATCAAACGAAATGGTGACCGAAGAAATAGATTTTCGTAAAGACAAATACCCCTTTTGTATCGTTTGGACTCCGATACCTTTATTAACGTGGCTATTTCCATTCATAGGGCATATGGGTATAGCTATGTCTTCAGGTGTTATAAGAGACTTTGCAGGACCATATTATGTGTCTGAAGATAATATGGCATTCGGAAGACCCACAAAATACTGGCAACTTCGATATTCCTTAGCCAGAGGAGGTATTAGGTACTGTATAATCGACATTTACACTTATTTAGAAGAGTTTACCACATTTTATTTTAGATTAAAATCTACTATTTAATGAATAAATTAACAATTTCTCTTCCAGTGGATGGGATAGTGGAGTTACTGAAGCTTCAGAAATATACAAAACTAGAATGCATAATTTATGTTGTGACAACTGCCATTCCCATGTAGCAACTGCTCTAAATTTAATGCAGTATAATAAATCTACCAGTTGGAATATGGTGAAATTGGCGATTTTAATGTTATTATATAGTAAGTACGTTTCATTTACAGGTTTCTTAAAAACCTGGCTGCCATTTGTATTTATTGTAATTGTTAGTTTAACAATTTTCCTTACTGTTAGATAAATGTGTTATTAGGTTTGAAAATAACAATTTTTCTGTTGTTCCTTATTTAATGAGATTAAATTTAGCTCAAAAAATAGATAAATATACATAAAGTATGATGTAAGATATTGGTTGTCTTATTTATTTGAATTAATTCAACTACCTCATCTATTTAATGTATTTATTCATTTATATTGAAAAGTGTATAAAATTATAATTAATAAAAAAATGTTTACAAATCTTGTTTTATTTTAAAAAAATTAATAATGTAATTTGGATTTCACAAATTTAGGGAGTTAAAGAGTTTTATAAACATTTCGTAACTATCGTGGTCCCCTCGTTTTTTGATTCCAGAAAACCGAAAAATCCAATTTCAATAAACATTTATTCGCATTCCCTGTTTTTTTTAGACAAATTTATTGAAATCAGACAGAAACATAGACTAAGTTAGTAAGGACTAGCGAAAGTTGAGTTCCTAATAAATAGTGTTAACATTTATACTTTAAGGAGAGTTAAGTTTCAAGAACTTTGTGAAATTATTAAATAGTTTTTTCTACAAGTTTCAATAAACAAAATCGCTTATTTGAGTTGTTCAAACATTTTTTATCTACAAAATTTTGACGAGAATGATTTTTCTTAGTGTAGAATTTGTTCGGCTGTCTTCGGAAATTTGTTATGCCGCCAATCACACCGCTCCTTCCTCTAATTCTTTATTCATTTTTTATTTGACGTTAAATAAACTTAACCTCACTTTCTATTTAAACTACGAAAACAACTACAAACTTTTAAATTAATACTACTGAATATTTATTACAAGTATTGTAAATGAGTGCAGATACCATAGAAAACTTTTATGGAGTATATTTATTATACTGTTTGAATATTAAGTACAAAGGTAGGACTTACATAGGGTATACAGTAGATCCCAATCGTAGGATTAAGCAACACAATAAGGGAAAACAATTTGGAGGCGCATGGAAAACTAGTAATAAAGGACCATGGTATAATCTATTATATTTTTTCGTATGAGTAATTAATTTTTTTTTCGTTAGGTCTATGGTATTAATAATACATGGATTTCCAAATGACATATCAGCACTTCGGGTATCAGTTTTCACGTTATATTAATATATAAATTGTATTGAAATAGATTTTGTAGTTTGAATGGGCCTGGCAACATCCTCATGTATCTAGGAGGTTAAAACATGTAAGTAAAAAGAAAAAAACTGAAAAAACGTTTGACTTTTGTATAAGAGTTTTATCGGAAATGCTACAAGTGGGACCATGGTGTAGACTACCACTTTGTATCCGATGGTTAAATCAAGATTTCATCACTGATTTCCCAGTAAGTGATTTAAACTATAATTTATATGTATACAAATATACAGATTTCCATTTAGGTGTGTTCATTACCTCCACTTCATATGCCGATATGTAATGGTTCAGTAGTGAGTAAAAAAGTGACAAAACCAACTTTAACTGATAATAAATCAAATATTATCCAAACCTGTGATGTGTGTGGCGAAAAAATTATTACGCAAGCAATTAAATGTGTTAATTACAACTGTGATCTAACAGCTCATTTACTTTGTTTATCTAACAGTTTTTTAAAGCCCGGAGAATACATTCCTATTGAAGGACGATGTCTGAAATGTGAGAATATTTATTTATGGGGTGATTATGTACGAAAATACAAGGGATGTTACAATAATATGAATCTAAGTATCAGTATTCAGGATGCTAATGAATTATACATGTCAGACTCAGAATGATTGTATTATTTCTGCACATATTTTATTAATAAATAATTTTTATATCTATCAAAGTTTTCATTTAAAAAACCAGATTTAGTATTACCCTTTATTTCAAATGATTATGTTAAAGGTGTTGGGATCAAACTATTGTAGATTGTTTTGGTTTTATAGCGCGTATACTTAGAAGATATTTCATACAAGACACTACATCGCATTGAACTGCTTCCAAAATTTAGTAAAATCCTCCAAAAGGAGGCTATTTTTGGGGGGTTTTGTGTCCCACTTCCAAAGGTGTTAGTATCACTTCTTGGGGTAGTTAGGTCTTGATGAAATGAATCTGCAGTTGTCCTTCGAGAAGCCTAGTGTGATATCATAAGATCCGCCACCAATTTAATATAGTTTCTGGTCATCAAGAGAAGTTCCTCAGATGATATGGATTGTCATATGCTTAGCGACTCCATCTGATTCTTTAGCTATCCGTTTAGTTTTTTATTGATGTGGCATCTCACGAGGCTACAGTAGGGTTTGGATGCCAGTCTGGGGGCTTCTTTGTTTGTACAGTTTTTGATCACCAAACAAGCGATGGGTTTGAAAGTGTTTGGTATAACCACTACACCATCTTAAGCTTTAGTCCCCATGTGTATATGATATTTCCAAGCAAGAGTTGTTTTAATGGGGTTGCTGTTTATCAACCCAATTTTAACTTATGTTTAGTATTGTTTGCATCCGGGGGAAGATTGTGCATCAAACTATAATGTTTCAAGAGATTAGTTTCGAATCTGAAATTCTAAAAACCGTATTTACGACTAAATCATCATTAAAATTTGTGTATTTGGAACAAGGATAATTAAAAACAGACAATAAATAAATAAAACAAATTTTTATTAGAGATATTAGTATTATTAATAAAAATAAACAAAAAGGTTTTATAAACGTTATCAACAATTAACAGATTGAACTACTAAGTATATATATAATAAGTTGAATAAACTATCACCATATAATTAAAAAAAAAAACTTACTCGGGAATTCGAGAACGTAAAATTTGCAAATTTTGCATTAAAAAGCTGGAAAACTTTAAAGACCAATTTAATATATGTTTTCAATATTCTTATGCTTCCTTTTAAAAGAATTATTGAATTCTTAATTGTTAAATACACTTATCTCTTAAGAGTTATATCTAAAATTGTATATATATATATATATCGGAAGTAACGCGATTTCCAGCCTTTTAAGCTGTTAAAAATTATCATATCAACACTTTGACTAAAACTTTACACTCATAACCTTTTTTCATTATCCTAGAAAACTTTAAACAATAAATTTGGTTTTTTATTTATACACAAATGTTTTAATATCCACTTCTCAATATCTATTATTTATTTACTAGAATAGAGGTTAGTTACTCTTCTTTTTTAATTAAACTCGATACCTATGATCACGTTTTTAAACGACACAACCAGTCGTCTTATTGTATTGGATTTACATTAAAATTATTATTAGTAGCATTTTATTTAAATTTTTTTACCAATATATAAGCGCTCGAAATTCAATTCATTTGAAATAAAATATTTGTTCACCACGACAATATAGCCGACGTTTCAATTCACTTTACTTGAATCACCTATTGAATTTAAGTTGGCAATACTGATTCGATGACAGCTAGTTTTCTTGACATATGATAAATTTGTTAAAATTGTAAACAGTGCTCAGTTTCTAATAAGAATTCAAAAAGGATGCTATTTAACGTATAACCATAAAAGAACATGTTTATTAGTTTATTTACTATTAGTTTGTGGCTATTTTCATATTTATAGCTTTATTAAAGGCTGTGTCGTTACTAAATCTAGTAACTTTTTAGTGCTGTTATTCTAGTTTCGTGAAATTCACCTTCTGCATGGATATGGAGGGGAAAATAAGCTTAGACATTATGAGGCAGGTGTCTCAAAATGATTATATTTTCACAAAAATTATGTTAAAATAGGCCTCAAGAGCTAGATATAAATTCATTGCTGATATGATTGAATTTTGGAATACTACATTTGATATGCTCAAAACATTTGTATATAGATAAAAATCCACTAAAATTAATAGAAAAAAAAACAAGAGTAAATAATTTTTTCTTCGTAGATTACACGATCGTACAAAATACATAATTGTCTTTTTTCTTATTTATAAATCATTTAAAGCATTTTTTTGGGCATGCGCCAAGTCGTTATTTTAATACCCGCCATAAAATTTACAATTTGTCAACTCGTGATCGTGGTTGTCATGAAGATTAGATAACTAATGATGTGCAATTATGCATTATGCAGCCATACTTTTACTGAGCAGCATCAAAGAATTCCGCCACTTTTTTTGTAATACTACTAATGTCATTTTAACTTGTGAGTTGTATCATGTACTGGGACTACCTTTTCGTTTACCTGAAATAACTCCGTTCCGAGTTGGCGCATCTTTATCTTAACGGATTAAAAATCGTCACAAGTTGTAGGGCATCCATTTGTTTTTAAGTACAAGATGTAAAAAAACTAAGTTTTATCTAAATTATTCTAACTAAACTGTATGGACAACAATATAATACTAATTCAAAGTTGATTCAAAGGATAACTCAGGATAACAATGAATTTGTTTCCAATTTCCGCTTACCCAAGACCCAACTGACGCGTCTAAGTTAGCACAAAGTGTTAAGACATCAAGCATTATTTATAAATGAAACAAAATTCCAAAAATTTGTTCAAAACTAGTCGAGATTAAGCCTGGAAAAGATGTACTAGAAACTTTCCAAAATAAAAATCAATCAATTATGGTACAGATAGTGGCATTCTTAAAATTTTGCTCTGTGGGAGAAGTCTACGGAACCTCCGGGGTATAGAATACCCTCCAATGTAGTAGAAGGTCCATTTTTATAAAAGATGGTTGTCACTTGCAAGATATAAATTATTTGATTTTTGGAAAATGGCACAGAAAATCTGAATTATATAATTATTTCAAGTTTAAATAAGGGGGTATTAAAGTTGATGAAACAATAAAATGTTTCGCTTTGAAGAAAAACACTAAAACGACTCTTAGGAAATAATAAACTAACATAGAGTAGTAGGATAAATTTTTTATTTCGTTACTTCCAATTCCATACTATTGTTATTCCTTCATGTTTTAATGTAAATAATTGTTGAACATAATTTTAAATTCCCTAAAAAGACACCTCCACAACCACCCTGGCTCATTGAACATGAATCCGGCATTGCAATCAATATTTTAATCGGGTTGAATAAAAATTTTGTACACTGAGAATGTAAAATTTTCAAAACAAGATTTGGTTACCACAAGAAATATTTGTTATAATCATGAAACTATGTTCAAAAAACGTATAATTGACATATTTTGTTATATACGATTCATCCTTTGGCCCAACTGCACTTCTTATACATTTCGAAAATAAAATATAAGTTTTATTGTCATATGAACAGCCTTAAAATTCTAATACTCACCACGAATAAATATATTACATCTATAATTGTGAATTATTGTCATATTATGTAATTTGTGCATATTAGACTATTATAATGCAAATATTAAGACCTATATTTATATATATGTGAAGATTCAATTGAATTTTATTGTCGTTTACTCACCAATAATTGTTTACTTATACAATTCTATAATAATAACAACAACCCAAGAAAAAGAATAGCTTGAAATAGAAAGATATCTTTGAAGTTGTAGATTTGTAAATTAAAACGAATATAAACGTGAAAATTTTCAATACTCGTTTTAGGTTAGGCGCAAGTACATTATGTTAAATTTTTTAAAAAAATATATAGAATGTTCATAGAAAAAAATATAGAACCTTGAAAATGCTGAATATCCACACTACAAATTATAAAAATACACTTTTTTCATCACTAAAACTCATTTTAATTATTAAGACCACTGTTTCTGATTTTATGACAGAAAGACATGTTTTACATCGTTGCCACGCTGTAATATTTCTCCAGTTTTCGACAAAAAATGTCGTATATACTAATCAACTGATATGGAACAAGACTAAAAATTTCAATTAGAATAATAATTATCTACTAATAGATAAATTTTATTATTCATTTATATTCGATGATAAAAAATATCTATACAATACAAACGATAGATACAATCAATTTACCGTTATTGAGAATAATAAATCTGGCAACCTTGAAGATGGATGTCATTACTGCCAACGTTTACAATGTAATTGTCTCTTATACATTAATATTGATTTCGTTTACACTTTTATTATTAAGATTTTGTTCTGTGGTCATAATTGTCACTAAGAATGTTTGTATTGCAAACAATACAAAATATTCAGTACACAGCTTGTGAAATAGATGACGCCACTTATTGAATGTTGAATATTTATATGAAATTCGAAAAAATATATGGAAAATTCAACATCTTCGTTAGAATTAAAAAGAATTCAGTTATTATTGTCGAAATTACATGTATATTCACGTATTCCTTAAGATTACATTTGTTGTATAAAACGTCTGTTTAACCTAATTATTGTCATATGTTACAGAAGAAAGCACATTTCACTCACAATATTAAAAATATTTGACAAAATTAGTTGAAACACAAAAAAAATTATTGTACATTGTGCATAATAAAAATTACTGGTGTTATTCTCTCGATTTTGATGAAATAACTTGCTTTGAAGGTATTTTTTTCCAAAATCAATATTTTTGGAGATATTTAGTGGAATTGTTATAACTTTGAGGGATTATATTCTCTAATCAAGCTTTGGCAGCAAAATCGGTGTTAATCTCTTTGGAATTTCATTCAAAAATAGATCTTGAATTAGTTTAATCTGTTTACACGTTAAAATTTAGAGCAAACTCACATCTTAACATACAATATGGTAAATTAAGTAATAAAATATGTATTTCAACTACTTTTGTATAGAAGATAATGTTGTTGATAAAACGTATCTGAACGAAAGGGCAAGACCATAATAATTATTTTTTCATATATTTTGATACTGTATTATGAATTATTTCCATGGAAGACCAATGGATACAAAAAAGTTTATTCATTAATTGTTTTATAATATTAGATTGCACTTTTATTAGAAATTTGAGGTTATAATTTGGAGTATGTCTTACTAATTACTAAATATAATACTAGAAATTGAATAGAAAAAAAATAAGACTTCGTTTCAATAATAATTAGAATCGCTACTTGAAATATAGTAGAAGAAAACGTTTAACCAGTGTTGCCATATGTAATTTTAAGAAGTCCGTACAGCTTTAAAGAAAAATCCGTAAAACCAGATAAATCAAAACTACAATGTACATAATTAACTGCTCGAAGGTTTATTCTTGATATTTGTAAGTACCTATAAAGTCAACTACCACGTTTTTTAAAAAAAATTACGTAGAAAACCAGATAGGTTAGAGGTAATTTCATATTAAATATCACAAAAAAAATATCACGAACACAGAATGTTAAATCCTGAACATGTTTCAAGCTATTATTTCTCGCACGCTCGAGTCAGTTCGGGAATAGTCGGCATCTGTCAGAAATTAATTAAACCTCTTTAAATTAAAACGAATAATCAATGTTGCCATATGTAAATTTAGAAATTCCGTACTACTTTATTGAAAAAAAATCGTATACCAGTTGAAACTTTCAGGCTAAACTAATTCCTTACGTTTTTGAAATTTTTTTATATCTGAATTTTCATATAAACTATTTCAGATCATAAATGTCACATACATTGTTTCGTAGATTCATATACAAAATATGAATACTGTAGATATACGGAATAATCGATAGAGTGGGCAACACTGCGTGTGTAAAGAGTATCAGACGCACTCGTGTCGGTTCGGAAATAGTCGGCATCTGTCAGAAATTAATTAAACCTCTTTACATTAAAACTAATAATCAATGTTGCCATATGTAAATTTAGAAATTCCGTACTGCTTTATTGAAAAAAATCGTATACCAGTTGAAACTTTCAGGCTAAACAATTCCTTACGTTTTTGAAATTTTTTTATATCTGAATTTTCATATAAACTATTTCAGATCATAAATGTCACATACATTGTTTCGTAGATTCATATACAAAATATGAATACTGTAGATATACGGAATAATCGATAGAGTGGGCAACACTGCGTGTGTAATGAGTATCAGACGCACTCGAGTCAGTTCGGGAATAGTCGGCATCTGTCAGAAATTAATTAAACCTCTTTAAATTAAAACGAATAATCAATGTTGCCATATGTAAATTTAGAAATTCCGTACTACTTTATTGAAAAAAAATCGTATACCAGTTGAAACTTTCCGGCTAAACTAATTCCTTACGTTTTTGAAATTTTTTTATATCTGAATTTTCATATAAACTATTTCAGATCATAAATGTCACATACATTGTTTCGTAGATTCATATACAAAATATGAATACTGTAGATATACGGAATAATCGATAGAGTGGGCAACACTGCGTGTGTAATGAGTATCAGACGCACTCGTGTCGGTTCGGAAATAGTCGGCATCTGTCAGAAATTAATTAAACCTCTTTATATTAAAACTAATAATCAATGTTGCCATATGTAAATTTAGAAATTCCGTACTGCTTTATTGAAAAAAATCGTATACCAGTTGAAACTTTCAGGCTAAACTAATTCCTTACGTTTTTGAAATTTTTTTATATCTGAATTTTCATATAAACTATTTCAGATCATAAATGTCACATACATTGTTTCGTAGATTCATATACAAAATATGAATACTGTAGATATACGGAATAATCGATAGAGTGGGCAACACTGCGTGTGTAATGAGTATCAGACGCACTCGAGTCAGTTCGGGAATAGTCGGCATCTGTCAGAAATTAATTAAACCTCTTTAAATTAAAACGAATAATCAATGTTGCCATATGTAAATTTAGAAATTCCGTACTACTTTATTGAAAAAAAATCGTATACCAGTTGAAACTTTCCGGCTAAACTAATTCCTTACGTTTTTGAAATTTTTTTATATCTGAATTTTCATATAAACTATTTCAGATCATAAATATCACATACATTCTTTCGTAGATTCATATACAAAATATGAATACTGTAGATATACGGAATAATCGATAGAGTGGGCAACACTGCGTGTGTAATGAGTATCAGACGCACTCGTGTCGGTTCGGAAATAGTCGGCATCTGTCAGAAATTAATTAAACCTCTTTATATTAAAACTAATAATCAATGTTGCCATATGTAAATTTAGAAATTCGTACTGCTTTATTGAAAAAAAATCGTATACCAGTTGAAACTTTCAGGCTAAAATAATTCCTTACGTTTTTGAAATTTTTTTATATCTGAATTTTTATATAATCTATTTTGGATCACAAATGTCACATACATTATTTCGTAGATTCATATACAAAATATGAATACTGTAGATATACGGAATAATCGATAGAGTGGGCAACACTGCGTGTGTAATAATGGGTATCAGACGCACTCGTGTTGGTTCGGGAATAGTCGTCATATTTTCATAATTAACATAAAAAATAATTTATTAAAAGTAATGTGTTATGTGTCTTGCACTTTCGTATAAATGACATGCGTTATTTTATCCTTATCAATAATTACTTTAAAACATTTAATTGATATGAAGTAGGACTTACCCAATATCGAAAATATATTCATTTACTAAAGCACATTATTTTTTTAATTAGTCTTCGACAAAAACGCTGTTAGTAATTGAATATTATCTAGTAATTTTCATGGATAGTATATAAATTTTTAAAAACTTTCAGTCAATACTTAAAAATAACGCGACTCTTCGTTACAGATAAAAAAATATAATCTTAAATATCGTCGTTGACAGTAGTAACGAAGATAGAATAAGTGCGGTTGGATTCAACAGTGAATTGCTAATTTCACTATTTATTTGGGAGATGTAACCAGGTTCCACGATGTGTATCTTCCAACCAAGGTTGGTGTGCGTATAACACTAAAATGTATAATTATTTCAATTGAATATAACCTAATAATGAAATTATTAAATATGGCGAGTGGTCGAATCTACAAGACAAGATCCTAGACAGCCACGGTCACGGAATATAATTAAAACGCAACGTTGCCGGTTCTAAATTAAAATCAGTGGTATAGATTATCAATATGGGTTTTGAGTTTTTTTTTAATTTTCTTTGAGTTGGACTGGAAAATAATAGAATTTTCATAAGGTTATTACAAAAAAATCATCCAAAGTATGAAAGTGCCTTAATAAAGGGAGAAATAAGAACTCAATTTTGATTTGAAAGCACACAAGGTTGAAATTTACTTTTATTATGTGTCTCTTTTCTATATGAAGCTAAAAGCAGTATAAAAATTGAAAATTAAGTTTCTTACAGAGGTCAAAACAAAAAATCGGGTTTTTTAAGAATTTTTTAATTTTTTTTGGGAAAAACAGATTGCTCGGAAAATTTTTTGCACTTAGTTTGTACGTAAGATCGAAATAAATCGTTTTGAGAAAAAAAAAATAACCTAACCTAAACTCATGGCGGGCTCGGGTCCTGAAGGAGTGCGTATTAAAGTGGGGATGATGTTAAATTACAATTTTGTGAACCGTTTTCCTCTTAAAACTATTTTATTGTAGATTTGTGAATAAAAAGTGAAATATTTAAAGAAAAAATCTTTTTCCAAATAGTAGAAAGTTTCACCTTTGATAATATTAAAAATAAACAACACGTATCACAAAGCTCGGTTTTAGATAAATAAACGATTCTGAGAATACTACAACTTCCTTAATTCGAGCCAATTTGGCAACATTGCGAGTCTAATTCGTTGTCAAACAAATTATGACCGTCGTTGTTTAGAGTTATCTAAGATAATTTGCAGACATTAACAGATGCTCAACATCGTTGCCACGTTGTAATTTTTTTCTAGTTTTAGGCAAAAAAATTATATCGTATTCACAGTTATCAAAAACATAAAAATCGACAGGTTAATGATTATTTAGTGGCAAAATGTAAATATAAAAATAAAAATTTCCGGTTTTAATGAAAATAAATCTGACAACTTCGAAAACGAATGACACATAACTATAACTGCAAATGTTATTTTTCCTGATTTACAAACAATTATTTTATCAATTCAAATAAAATTATATACAAGTAGATTCGGTAAACAAAACAGTACATTCAATAAAATGGCAAAGATGCAAAGAAAGTCAGCTGGCAAAAAAAAAAAAACGAAATACCATCACTTATTTATCTGTCCGAACCGGAAATATCGGCAGATTTTCTACGGAATGAGAAACAATTATTTCTTCTACTGACAACTAGAGGGCGTTGATGAATTATTTCAGCGAACTTTAAGTACAATGTAACAAAAACAAATTTAACTGACAAAGACCGAAATAGCATCTCTTATTAACCATTTATAACCGAAAACATCGGCAGATTTCTTGAGAAGTGAGAAATAATTACTTTTTCTACTGGCAACTAGAGGTCGTTCTTTTATAAACGTTATAAAATAGTTACCTTCCGAAACTAGAGAGATTGGTAAGTTTATATAGAGAAATTACTTATTCTATTGATAACTAGATGGCGTTTTAAAAGAAATTTCAAATGTAATTTTGATAGTATTGAATCCTGTAAGTTTTAGAAGAATGAATGTTTGAATTTCAGCGTAAAAAGAGATTGAACTAATATATTTAAAATAATAGGAACGATATAATGAAAATAAACGTACCTGGTAATAAAGCAGATCTGGAGCATCCGACGGAACAGTCCAATTCAAATACGCCGGTTCGCCTTGATCACATTCCAACCTCAAAGTTTTGATAAATTCATCGAACGTTTCCGATTCCGCGGATCTATCGACGCTCTTGTGGGTCCATTCGCAATACCTTCCGGCCAAACTCGGGTACGGATAATCTTCTTCGTTGTATTCTATTCCGGCGAAAACTTTTTGTTTCCTTTGATCTTCGCGCGACTTCTGACCGAATCCACCTTCCTTCGAATCCGTTATATAGAAAGGATGATACCTTGCCGGATTGGTACTGTCGTCGCCGCCTTCCACAACGAACGTATACGTCTGACCGCGTTCCAAAGTGATCTCCGGAATTAGAAGATCGTTGAGGTACCACGCTATGCCCCAAGATGGCTGTCCCGTGATTGCGGTGTATCCTCTTTTACCGCCGGCCGGACCTAACCTTGCATTAAATATGGTTTCTCCTGGAAAACAAATTATTCAGTTGATTTAGTACTTCAATACATCTGAAACAGCTGCACGAAATTGTTCATTCGATTGTAAATATCTCGAGTCTCGTCCAAGGAGCCAAATTGTAAGCTTCGCCCTAAGAATCGATTCACCGATTCGGCGACTTGATGAATAATCGATTTATCGATTGATTTATAACCATATACGATTCACGTACCTATAGTTTAATCGAATAATCGTTCAATCAATTAAAATTATTCGATTAATCGACTGATTTATTCATTTATCGATTAATAAAATCGTTTTGTCGATCTAATTCATTTTTCAATCGATGAAATAATCGTTTTGTCGGTCGATATATGAATGAATCACTCGAGTTATCGATTAATAATTATATCGACAAAACGATGCTGCCATTAATCGATTAATGGTATAAACGTTTTGTCGATTCCTCGATTAATCGATTGATTCATTCATTAATGAAAGAATCGCTTGAATTGATTCATAGTTTTTTCGATTGAAGAATCGATCGATTGATTAATCGATTAATTGAATAATCGTTTCATCGATTAATGGAATTATTGATAGATCGATTCATATTTTCATTAAATGATGTATTAAGATATGGATCGATCGATTCTTAGAATAATCGAATCACGTTTTTATTAATCGATTAATGAAATAATCGGTTATCATGGATTAAGAGATTAATCAATTCATTGAATAATCGATGAATTGATTCTACGGTCTAACGATTGAATATCGATTTTTCGATACGTCGATAAATTTATTCATCGATTATAATCGATTTTTTGATTCATCGTTAAGAATCAATTCTTTGAAATAATCGATTATAATCGATTGATTCATCGATTATAATCGATTGATTCATCGATTATAATCGATTTTTTTATTCATTGTTAACAATCAATTCTTTGAAATAATCGATTATAATCGATTGATTCATCGGTTATAATCGATTGATTCATCGGTTATAATCGATTGATTCATCGGTTATAATCGATTGATTCATCGGTTATAATCGATTGATTCATCGGTTATAATCGATTGATTCATCGGTTATAATCGATTGATTCATCGGTTATAATCGATTGATTCATCGGTTATAATCGATTGATTCATCGGTTATAATCGATTGATTCATCGATTATAATCGATTGATTCATCGATCATAATCGATTGATTCATCGATTATAATCGATTTTTTTTATTCATCGTTAAGAATCAATTCTTTGAAATAATCGATTGATTCATCGGTTATAATCGATTGAATCATCGGTTATAATCGATTGATTCATCGGTTATAATCGATTGATTCATCGGTTATAATCGATTGATTCATCGGTTATAATCGATTGATTCATCGGTTATAATCGATTGATTCATCGGTTATAATCGATTGAATCATCGGTTATAATCGATTGATTCATCGGTTATATCGATTGATTCATCGGTTATAATCGATTAATTCATCGGTTATAATCGATTGATTCATCGGTTATAATCGATTGATTCATCGATTATAATCGATTTTTTTATTCATCGTTAAGAATCAATTCTTTGAAATAATCGATTATAATCGATTGATTCATCGATTATAATCGATTTTTTTTATTCATCGTTAAGAATCAATTCTTTGAAATAATCGATTGATTCATCGGTTATAATCGATTGAATCATCGGTTATAATCGATTGATTCATCGGTTATAATCGATTGATTCATCGGTTATAATCGATTGAATCATCGGTTATAATCGATTGATTCATCGGTTATAATCGATTGATTCATCGGTTATAATCGATTGATTCATCGGTTATAATCAATTGATTCATCGGTTATAATCGATTGATTCATCGGTTATAATCGATTGATTCATCGGTTATAATCGATTGATTCATCGGTTATAATCGATTGATTTATCGATTAATCACTGTAGCATTTATACTAACCTATAATTACGGCAGGTTTCCACGGTTTCGGACCATTTTGGGTACCCAAATCCTCTAGATCAACGGTGCAATCGTGGTCTTCGTAATTGCTAAAATCGATTCGTGAATCTTCGGTTGTTTTATCGTCAGCATTGTGAGCGTTGGCCTCTTTTAACGAGTTCAATGGTCCGAAAGCAGCGATAACGGATACTGAACCTTGAAGCTGCAAGAAAACTTGATAAAAATATTTTTCTCATATGTCCATGGGGGTGAGTATTTACCGGAATCGGTTGATCGTGGATTGCTTCGTTCGTTTTTAAAGGTCTCCTGATTTTGATATAGGTAATTCCGTTATCGCGAGAGCCGGATATCAGTGTAACATCGTTCCTTCCCCCAATACGTTCGTCAGGACAAACGCCTTGTTTACCGTCGCATTGGGCGGTATGGGATATGTAATAATCTTCAGCGTGGAAAGTTTCAGTTTCCGTATCGTAGAAAGCGACGATTACATCACCGCCCACCTTTAATAAAATGTCAATTTTTTATTATTATAATCGATAAAAACCGGAATTATTATTTTTTCCATCAAAAACCACTGGATTTTTATTAGATTTGGTCTAACACTTTCATATATATATATATATGTAATAAATCAGTTTATAACACTATACACATATTGTTATAAATAAGTTATAAAATAACAGGTTCTTGTGTTAGTAGTAAAAAGTAACAGTTCTATAAATAGAAATTCCCACCTCTATAATTTTTTTTACGATGCGTCAAGGTAATTAACCTCTTGGCTTCGCAGCTGAAAGTAGAGATGGCGTAACTACCGGTTTTTAAATCATTTTGCTACAAAATAACTGCTGTCGAACTGCATTTATCCAATATTTGGATTTTAAATGTTACGAATAATAGAAAAAAAATATCGAAGTTTATAGTAAAAATATGGATATTTACCATTTGGGGTTTTCCTGAGGCACCTGATAATCCAAAAGCTATGTATTGATCCTCTGGTATTTTGGCTGTTAAAATAATATCAACAAAATCATCTTCTATCTGCCATCGAACTTGTAATCTTTTATCTAAAAATTCCCGACAATTTGCTGGAGGAATAGTTCTAGGTGTTGTACTGGTCTAGAAATAAACATTTTGTTAATTTCAATGTTTTTCGTATTTTGTTTATTAGCTCACCGGATTATACCACCAAGGAGGCTTTGTGGGAAAAAATATCAGTATTAAAAAGTTTTAAATTTTAAAGTATTACAATACATCATGGAATATTTTCCAAAAATCTTATGACTATTTATAAAATAGTATATAAAGTATGTATCACAACTCGAAAAATAGTGAAGAGGAAATCAAAATGACAAATGACAGATATATGAGAATGTTATGGACATCTAACCTATACTAAAACTACGCAAAAAAATATAACTTCAAATAGTTGCAAAAATAAAACAAATCTACAATAAAAATGATTATATACCTAAGTAGAAATGAGAAAACTATATATTATTAAAAAAAATTATAATATTATAACTTACTGAAACTTTTGTTTGGCCGAGGGCAGGAGGAACATCAATATCTTTCGGTATATGAACATGGCCGAAATTGTGCCTATATTGAACACACCAAACCGCCAACCAATCAATGTCGTACACCGTTAACAGTCCCGGTAATTGAATTTCAATGTCCTCACCTTGGTAACCTCTTAAAATGAATTTCGTTCACATCATATTATTATTTAAAAATAATAATTACCTTAGTGGATCGAGAGAACCCATTTCGTTGGGTACTTTGATGCCGAAAGACGTTGGCTCCGATCCATTTCCCACCCAAAAATAAGCATCCGGACCGGCGCCGTCGTAATGTAAATTTGGAATGTAAAAAGTTTTTGCGTCTAAAATACTGATATTGTCCGAACGTAACCCGTGAGCTAACCTTTTGAATTCTGGTAGAACCCGCGGTTTGGGTACTTCTAAATTTGGTGGAATAAAAACTTCGCCGAAATCTACCTGAAAATAAACATGGATCCTTAAAAAATCAACAGAGAAATAAGCAGTTTAAATCCTACAATATGGCCGATATACATGGCAGTTGTACCCGCCAATTCCAATCATACCACTGCATGATTCCATTATTTAAATATATAATAATATTAAAAATAATAAGATTATTAATTATTTTTAATTTTTTAATAACTGCATTCCGAACATAAGTTTATTATTAAACGATATTTGATTTAGAAGTTTGACGTGAATTCAAAGTTCGCGCATTTCTTAAATGTTTTGATTACTCTAAGAATAAGAAAGAATTCAATGCTGTGTTGCCGAGTCTACAAATAGAGAAGTAAATACAATGTATAAATCTACTCTCTTATATTAGCAAACAGTTAAAAAGAGATATAATAATTTTAAATTTGACAACATTAATTTTATTAAAAATGAGATTTCCTGTCAACACCATTTTGTTTTAACGTATATCTATTGTTTCTATGTACATTTTCTTTGTTTTCGGGTAAAATAATTGTAAATTTTAAAGCTGTATGTGTATTGATCATGTGGAAAACAACTGATAATTGTGAGGTTTTAGTTAAGTTAAGTGCTCGGTTTCTAATTCGTTTTATTATAGATTATAAAACGTTTACATACTCTCTTTAAAAACTGATAACCAGTGCCGTGTATACCGTTGAATAATGTGACTTTTTGGTAAGTGAAACTAATTTTACGTGATTTAAATAAATTTTCTTTTTAATACACATAAAAATATCCATTATTATCTCAGTGAGTATTTCAAGATTGATAATTTAACAACTATAAATGTTTTTAATAATATTATTCTTAAAATTTGGTCCTATTGTACTAAATTTGTATTGTTTTTAATTTCAAACAACTTCCATGTCATAGTTAGCTTGTTCTGAATAAGCTGACCGATACTTTTAATGCATTATAACAAGTCGAAAAAATATTGAAACACTCGGTGAATCGATAGAAATCGTTAGATTCCATTAAATCTGTCTGTGTAGTGAGCGTATGCCGTTCCGGTAAAGTGCACCCATTGATGATGAAACCCTAAATCATCGAGACGTCACAACACCCTTCTGCATACTTCACGCTTCGCCACCTTCCCATTTAATGCATTAGTTAAAATGGTAATTTTCATAAATCGTAGTATAAGTCATTTGTTCTCATGTAGAACACGAATGAAGAAGAATTTAGGGGTATGCACGCCTCTTTTTATGTTATCAATATAGATATGAATAAATTATGAATTTTTTGCTTTCGAGAACATTTCTATTGAGATAATTAACTTTCAACTCTATTAATACATTTTTTCTATTAGATGCGTTAGCCATGTTTCTTCTTCTTGTTCATTTTCTTCCTGCTTCTGCAGTCGATATTTTTAGGTTATATCTGATTTTGTTATTTCAAATTATTTCCTAATTGAAATTATTTTTTTTTCTGCAATATATCTTTGTTTTTGAAAGTAATTGAACAGAAAGAATTAAATTTTGTGATATAAGGCTTTAATAAAGTGTGAAGTTATATTTTAAAAAAGTAAAATACTTGAATGTTGACATAATTTTTTTTCACTTTGTAAAAGTGCACATCACCTGTTGTTTTTTTTAATCATTTAATTGAGCTATCAGACAAATGAAACACTCTCACTTTATAATGAAATTAATTTCAAATAATAATAAATAACCGTCGTAAACGTTTTTTAACATATGAGTTATACGAGGGGTGAACTAAAATTTTTTGTTTGTTTCCATATTTAACACAATTTTTTTTTAAATTCAAATTAAAGACAATCAAATCGATCGTTTCTGAATTACAAATAAATCAGACTAAACAGTCACATTAAATATATTAAATGGAGGGGTAGGGTAAGCGACTGAAACGGGCCCATTTATACTTCCGTTTTAGGGCTTATTTTTGATTTCTCCGGAAAGTTTAAGCCCTCCAGAGGGCCGGTCTTCGTTGTGTGTGCTACGGTAGTGTTTTATCGACCTGCGCCGAATTTCGTACTCCCCGGGAATTGGAATTTAACTTTTTATATTACATATATACATACAGTTCGCGATCTAAATATCAAATGGAACGAGATACATTTTGTAAACCCGAATTTTTTTTTTAATTCAGTGCATAATTTGATAAAAATAAATAGAACCGCAATAAAAATTTTTTTTACCCCGTTTGACATCGCAGAATTTAATGCCGGATATTAAATTGTTGTTAGACTTCCTCTCAGACATTTTGAACTTGATTTATGAACTACAGTTTTCCCTGATTATGAAACCATATCGCGTGAACCTAACCTAACCATAGTTTTTGTACACAATGTATAAATATCACTTTTAATTGAAGAATTCTTCCTGTTCCAATCTGTGTAATGATTTTCTTGTTGCATCAGCAGCTGGAACATCATCAAATAACGATTATCAACACTCCGAACTAGTAGAAAAACGTCGACCTCGCGGAAATAAGAAGAAATCATTCGGTGCCAAACAAGGATTCGATGTTTTGACCGTACAAAAGTGTATTTTGTTTGAACTGAAGTGTTAAATCTCGAATTGTCGTGGTGGAGAATGATTCGTCTTTAGCGATTGGTAACCCAACACTTCTGGCGAGCAAAAGCTAGTTCACCATCCAGAATTGACCGTTCCACGTTGCTCTAATCGAACGCTAGCGATATGTCTGGTTATTTCGAAAAAACAGGCCACCATTTGCTTCGAAATGCTTCGTGCGCGATCAATTTTGGCTCGCCTTGAAAGACCCATACATCATGATCTCGTAGACGTCATTTGAACCACCGCGATTGAATTTTTCCACCATTTCTTCGCACCTTTCGGCACGAGCTTCTTCATGTGTAGAAAAACGTCGATCTCGCGGAAATAAGAAGAAATCATTCGGTTCCAAACAAGGATTCGATGTTTTGACCGTACAAAAATGTATTTTGTTTGAACTGAAGTGTTAAATCTCGAATTGTCGTAGTGTGGAGAATGATTCGTCTTTAGCAATTGGTAACCCAACACTTCTGGCGAGCAAAAGCTAGTTCACCATCCAGAATTGACCGTTCCACGTTGCTCTAATGGAACGCTAGCGATATGTCTGGTTATTTCGAAAAAACAGGCCACCATTTGCTTCGAAATGCTTCGTGCGCGATCAATTTTGGCTCACCTTGAAAGACCCATACATCATGATCTCGTAGACGTCATTTGAACCACCGCGATTGAATTTTTCCACCATTTCTTCGCACCTTTCGGCACGAGCTTCTTCATGTGTAGAAAAACGTCGATCTCGCGGAAATAAGAAGAAATCATTCGGTTCCAAACAAGGATTCGATGTTTTGACCGTACAAAAATGTATTTTGTTTGAACTGAAGTGTTAAATCTCGAATTGTCGTGGCGGTCTTTAGCGATTGGTAACCTTTGTTTTTACCCAACACTTTTGGCAAACAAATGTTGGTGTATTATTCAGAATTGACTCCCTGAACTCCCTGGAGTTTTTGTTAATTTTTCTTTATATTAATTAATAATAATTGAAACGATGAAAAACTTACCGTGAATCGCCTACACCAAACGGACAGCCATCGGATATCCCTAATTCTTTTTCCCATCGGAAGCCTAAGAATTATGTCTGTGTTATTGTAAGCCCGTAATACCGGTGGATCCCTAAAACAAAGCCTCGTAATAACTCCTTGCAAAAAGATAAAAAAAAAACACTCGACACTTTACACAACTGTCTGTTTTCCAGTTTGCGAGGATTTCGAAATACATGGGGAAGAATTGATTACTTCTCTTGATTTAACAAAGAACCATGGAAAAACTACTTTAAATGATACCGACGTTTATCGTTGTTTGAAGTTTATTTTCATTAGGCTTAATGAAATGGGACATACGTTATAGAACAAAAGGACAATGCCACCGGGTCTTTATAGTTTTTAGTTTATTTGTTTCCGATTTTCTTTTCGAGATTTCCACGGTAATAAATGTATTATTTAGCGGGAAACTAGTGAAAATTAGACTCCATTATTGTTATTAATACGAATTACTTAAATAAATTTGACGTTTGTTTAACAAAAAAAACGCCATTTTTAATCACGTTCTGAAGATTTTCCCCTCAAAGATCAGCGACGTTCTGGAAGTTGTTGACGACCAAATCAAAGTCATAATTGAAGAAGATCGTCATATAACTCTTCGAGAGGTTGCATGTATAGCAAAAATTGAAAAACACAGTCTTGGTGTAGTTAAGAAGCTTTATATTTGGGTACTTCACGAATCGAAACAAATTCATCCACATAAAGAATCAACGTTTGCTATATACATCTCAAACGATGTTAAAACGACGCTTTCTTGAAGAGAATCATTACCGTTGATGGAAAATGGGTCCTGCGCAACCAACCATCATGGAACAAACACGATGAACCAGCACAAACCACATCGAAAGCTGAAAAGCTCATTATATCAGTTTGTTGGGATTACGAAGAACCAAACCATCAATTCTGATGTTTACTGTCGATAATTAATGAAACTGGATGAAGGAATCGAAAGAAAAACGATCAGAATGGGAGCTTGGCTGGTCACATACAGCCCTGATCCGGCACAATCTGATTACCATCTATTTCGAAGGTTGCAGAATTCTTTCACAAATGACGATGACCTTCAAACGCACCTGGTTCAGTTTTTTGCCGATAAGAACTAGATATTTTATGAGAGCTGAAAGAAAGATTGAGCTAAATGGATACCTGGGCACAACCAGCAACGCTACCGAAAACTCGAAATCAGATCGAGAATTGAGCACGCGCGGAAAACTCTACACAACATGAGGAAACTTGTGGCAAACCGCAACCTCAGCCTGGAATTCCTGACCAGAATGCTTCGCTGTTACATATTTCCCGTTCTTCTGTACGGATTCGACCATGCGGACCATGGATGCGGCCACAGGAGAAGAAAATTGATGGTACAGGATATCTTGGACGGAACATAAGACAAACATAGAGGTCCTACGGCAAACGGGTAACTTCTCATGACAATCAAGAAGAGGAAGTTGTGCAAGAGATTCCCCGCCTGATAATAGAAGGGAAGATCGAAGGAAAACGGTCGGTCGGTCGTGAAAGACTTGCGCAGGTGGCTCGGACACACGTCTACAGAAATTTTCAGAGCTGCGGTTTCTCGCGAGACAATTTGGATCGCCGACCTCCGTAGGTCTACCAATAGGTCTAAAGTATGACTGTTATTTATGCTCAAAACGTTAGTTTAAAGGTGGGAAGTTGTGAAAAATCGGCATAAGATGACAATTAACACAATGTCCACCCACACAGAAGTGCCAAGTCTATGCCTTGTGAAAAGCGTAGAGTTTTTATCAGTTTTTCTAATTATGTCGGTGATCGAATTGTTTATTTGGTGTTTATTGTTGTAATTTGGTCCCAGCTAGCCCATGAGACGCCATAATGTACTGTGGTTTGATCAAAACATCAAAACTGTCGGTTGAAACTCGTGGATGAATCGTAAGCCTTCATAGTTTAAATACCTGGACGTACCGTGGACTTTGACAGGAGCTTTGACCACAACCGCTGAAGATAAATGGTGACCGTTGACTCACGGCATCAGAAATAGCAGCTCAGACCGATGAATCTAGGGATCCGCCTTTGAGTACTTCTACAGTGCAAAGGAGACCGAGAGAACCGACCATTTTGGACTGGTGGCAATGGGGAAACCTCTTTTTTGATATGTCAAAATAAACTTAAGAAGTTGCAGGTTAAATAACATAAAACTTAAGCGTATGAAGACTGGGAGACAGTTTTTTGGAGTGACGAATCAAAGTTTTTCGATCTAAGAAAAGACTGTTTGTAATCCAGATACTCTAAAACGCACCAGAGGTTCGGTGATGGTTTGGGGATGTTTTGGAGGAAGGAAGATTCCGCCGATTGGCAGAAAACTTATTCCTCGAAGCTGCGCGAAGAATATTTGAGAGCATTCGAAAGGTAGTGAGTGGCCTCTTCTAAATCCGTACCGCGTGCAAGATAAAATTAAGTTTTACCCCACATTGCGAAGGGGTAATCTGCTTCCAAACGTGCATGGACGGTTCCATCGGCGGGAAAAGTGATGGCGACTGTTTTTTTTAGGGGGATAACGATGTCAACCATGAATTGGTTGACCACTGTGTTTACCAGATCTGTCTCCTAGCGATGGCCTGGCAGTCGATGTTACGTTGTTGCATCAACGCTTGAGGAAATCTGGAAGACGTGCTGTTTCAAGAAAATACGTACTGGTACTTAGATGTGTGGCAAAATGGTTTTGTTAACGTTTTGTATTGTGCCAAACTTTTCGTCTAAGAATACGACGGGTTCCTATGCCATTGATTTAAATCTAATATTAAAATAACAACTATTTCCAAACCAATATTTCCTCATTGGTAAAAAACATTCAAAAAGTCTACGTTTTGTTAAAAGAATCAACTCGACGTCGTATTCGAAAAGAGGGAACGAGATTTAGAGAGAGAGAGATCACGCACGAGTAGATAACAGAGAAAACAGAAGGGTCGGAACGTAATTGTGATGAAGTCAGTTCAACATCTTTATTAACTCGCGAGAAAGAGAGAGATAGTCCGTCTATCTATCGAGCCAGATATTTAAGAACCTGTCTCCTTGTTGGCTAAGAGACGTCGAATAACGATAGATTGTTATTTAATTCGGCGGTCGATCGATAGAAAATCTAAACGAATTTATCTGGAAACGCACAATTCTTTAAATTATAATTCGATTATAAAAGCTATTTCGGAAAACAAAGACAATAATTCCTCCACCTTTCCGGATAATACTAGAAAGGTTGGATTCAAAAAACGACACTCAGAATGTTCAGAGAAGGAATTACGAACTATCCTCAAAAAAAAAAGACCAAATGACAGGGCTGGCTATGTCCTGTAACGTAATTATCGAGACCGTAGCGGCCAAGGGCTGCCCACAAGTCTCCAATCCTGTGGTATCTTCTCGGAGCTCCATGAAAAAGCCCCTGCGGATTGTGGATAGGTGGTGCCGGTCCGAAGGACTGAGTATTGATCTCTTCACGAAGAGACGCAACATTGGGACGCCCCCAAACATAATTTTGAGCGGTGTGACTCTTACGTACTCTAGAGCTGTGAAATAAATAGGAGTAACTGTGGATAGAAAGCCGTTCAGGCACGAACACGTGGATAATACAATAAAAAATCCACCCGGATATGCAAAAGGGCAGTTGGCTGTACATGGGGTCTAAGACCTAAGACCCTTCGCTGGATTTATGGTCAAACTTCACATATTAGACCATAGTTTGGTGGCCCTGCACGGAGAAAGCGAAAACAATAGCGCGACTGGACAGAGTCCAACGTCTCGCGTGCCTCAGTAGCACAGGATACGTACGGCCTCAACTAGGACTCTTGGGATCTTATTAGATTAGAATTACTTAGATTAGAAGCCATGAGAATAGCACATCCACAAAAAAGCAGGTCACAGTCATACCTGACTAAATGACGCTTTCGACCGTTGATACCAAGGATTTGGAGGCACATATCAATGATCGTGAACAGTGGAATGGTGATTCCATGCCCGCTATATTGGAGCCATCTGGTACAGGAATGGTTTAGCCGATTCAGGATACCCCAAAATAAGCTACCGTCTTTCAAGCCGAGGTATTCGCTGTAATTTCGATCTGCACACACAGCAGAGCTACCGTACAAGCTACGGTGGCTGAAAAGGTAAGTTCTTGAGTGTAAAAAAGTCCTTTCAAAATCTGGTGAGTGTTGGCTGCAAGATCCAGTTCGTTTGGGTGCTCGGTCACTCGGGCAACAAAGGCAACGACGAAGCGAATTCATGCGCCAGACTGGGATCGACGAATCTACAAATGGGCCCAGAATCCATGGTTGGTGTGGCCAAAAACACTGTCATCACATCTCTCAACAACCTTCTCGCAAGGCGGGCTCGACAGAGGTGGACGGAGACGCCTGGCACGAGACAAGCGATGGATCCCGTTCGTCTCTCACCAAACAATTGCTTCAGCTAAATAAGCGCGGGGAAGCTATAACCAGAGAAAATCTGCCGAAAGTACCCACCAGGAGGGGTCTTGAAGACGCTAGATTCAGCTGTGCAAGGGACGGAAGTAGAAAACGCGAAAGGGGGACACTATAGATCCTTGGGGCGCGGTCTATAGTACTAGTGATGGTTTGGGTACGTTACAACGATGGGAGAAGACCAAATGTACATGTGCGAAGCCAGAACAGCAAATAAGAAACAAAAAGTTGGACCAAGACAATTCTGGAATGAGTAGGACGAAATTAACTTTGAATGGAATAGGATGAAAGGGAAAGTAATCGATGGAAGTGATGGAGGATAGTTTGGAGAAGTAACTTACCATGAAACTTGGGATATAAATTCATATAAATAGAATATGACCATTAGTAAAATGGTTAGTTAAATTGTAACCAAAAAAATCAATTTTAATACTTCGTGAGAATCTGCGTATTCTACGAAATAGTGGAAGTTTTTACCTTCTAAAAACTCTCTTTATTACGTAATATCCTTCTTTTTCCCATTAAACGGCTTACATTTATCTTTGTAAACGGTCTAAGCCGATTATTTTGCAACCGTAGCATTAGTAGAGCTGCTAGACCGAACCCGGAAAAACTACAACAGGAAAAGTTGTAGAAGCCGCAGAAAAACATAAATTCGACTTGTTTCGAGTTTTAATTACAAATATGAATAACAGGAGTAGCTCGTTTAATCACCGGCTCGTTCTCTATTAATGTTCTAAAAGATACGAAACGGTTGCCAAATAATTAAAAAGCGCTCTTAAGGAAATTACGAACATTTTTTTTTTCTGGTAATTGAGATGGTTTTTCCATTTACTTAAACTGTTTTTCAACGGCGTGATAAATTTATATACTTAATTTACTTATACACTATTCACTACACTATACACTAAACACTTATCCAATTCTTAACATTAGATCGTTCACTGACAAGTGCCTATTTATACAAAACAGATTTCTCGAAAATTCGTTTCTAGAATGGCTTCCTTGAACTGATTGTCTAAAAACGGCCGTAACATCCTGTCAACGGGTTATATACCAAATTTTGGATTCTATTAACATAACCGGGACCGGTATCACGGTACGTGTTATGGACGAGTTCGTTACCGCGCCATAAGTGACGGAACGTCTACACTCTTCAAGCAGGGTAAGAAGGTGGTAAAGCTTCTGGAGAAAAATGAACCACGTCTTTTGGAAATTAAACTTTTCTTCGGGCATGATATTCAACATAAAGCTGTCCTTCGATTTTTAACACTTTATGGCGGTAGGAAAGGAGATACTTCGGGTAAATTGCGATTCGACCAGTCTTTCACAGCCCTTGTAAAGTCCAAATTCAACCTGGCATCCCTACCACAAACAAATCTGAATCAGCCCACCAAAATTGCTTGAAAACGTCACTACTACTTGAGGAATCAAGTGGTCCAACGACTTGATTCTTGATTCTGTTATCTTCTCCCTATAAAATCCTGTAAATGGAACAAGGGATGTGCACGTAGTTGTGGGTGTCGTTGATTTAGTCAACTGCAAGGAGAATTCCTACACTAACTCCCTCCAACCTGGAGATATTGACGAACCAGAAGTTGACGAACCAGAGGCTGAAGGACCAGAAGTTGACGAGCCAGAGGCTGAAGAACCAAAAGTTGACGCGCCAGATGTTGAAGAACCAGAAGTTAACGAACCAGATGTTGAAGAATCAGAAGTTGACGAGCCAGATGCTGAAGATTATTAAAGATGTTGAGGAATAAAGTGGATCAACGACTTGATTCTTGATTCTATTATCTTCTCCCTATAAAATCCTGTAAATGGAACAAGGGATGTGCACGTAGTTGCCGGTGTCGTTGATTTAGCCAACTGCAAGGAGAATTCCTACACTAACTCCCTCCAACCTGGAGATATTGACGAGCCAGATACTGAAGAACCAGAAGTTGACGAACCAGAGGCTGAAGAACCAAAAGATGACGAGCCAGATGCTGAAGAATCATAAGTTGATTAACCAGATGTTGAAGGACCAGAAGTTGACGAGTCAGGTGCTAAAGGACCAGAAGTTGACGAACCAGATGTTGAAGAACCAGAAGTTAACGAACCAGATGTTGAAGAACCAGAAGTTAACGAACCAGATGTTGAAGAATCAGAAGTTGACGAGCCAGATGCTAAAGGACCAGAAGTTGACGAACCAGATGCTGAAGAACCAGAAGTTCACGAACCAGATGCTGAATAATCATAAGTTGACTAACCAGATGTTGAAGAACCAGAAGTTGACGAGCCAGATGCATAAGAATCAGAAGTTGACGAACCAGAGGCTGAAGATTATTAAAGAAGTGAAGGTATTGGAAAAATACGATGTTGCTTAAAAGCAATCTATCTAATTTTTCTTTTGTTAACTTGTACATGTCTGGTCCAAAAATAGATTTACTGACTTCATTCACTATTTACCATTTACCACCGTGTTGTATACTATTTAAATGCAAATAAGTATGCGGCAGTTATTCATCCTCCCCTTTCGCGTTGATTAAATATAGTGTAAAACCCGTTCGAAGGAGGGGTGGCCGGTCACCCTTGTGTCGGACTCCCTCGTCGAGTGTTCAACACTCATTATTTAAATCATCAAACGGATACGGATATTACTATTAAGATAATTAGGGGGTATCCTTTTAAATGTATTGGGAGGAGAAACCCCAAGGAAAGATTTCTTTATATTTAAATGCGTTTATACTATAATCAACTTGATTACGAGGCTTCCTATTTATAAATTTCGACGAGACCTATTAAATAAAATGGAGTTTAACAATGGCAAAACAACAAATTGTATTTTTCTTAATAAAATCTTAAAGCTAATAACATTAACTTCGAAAGAATGGTTCGGATTTAAATCACCACCATATAATTCCGAATTGAACCCTATTGAACTGGTATGGACAGATATAAATGGAGAAGTTTCTTAATGAAGATAATATTGGAGATGTGGAGATTGTTGGAGCCCAGGTCGTCCGCCAGCGCGGAACATTGTGGTTACAAGGAAAGCAGTGGAAAACCAACCATCACACTCCCTTGGTTTTTAAATTGTTCCAGATGGTGGAGCTATCAATTTTAAGGCATATAGTGCCTTGTTGGAGAAATATCGAGGTTCAGTTAACCAAAAGTTGCTTCCAGTCTTGCCCTTGCACTATTTATTGAAACCATGGCGAAATTTTGGTTAATGCGATACTTTATTAGTTAAACAAAACGCAGAAAATGGACGTTATTCATTGCGACACCCTATATATTTGAAAATAATTAAAATTTAATAAGACCCCGCCCCGGCTACGGCAGCAATTTTATATAAAAGAGGGTTCATAAGAGAGATTATATTCTGGTTCAAATAAATGGTACTGGAAGTTTGAAACATCCCACACAATCAAGCCGCAACTGATGACATAGCAACTTGGGAATATTAAGCTCCGAAGAGAAGAGACGGAGACAGAAAGCTTTGAGCGTCGCGGAGTTGGTTAGGGAAGCGATGCAATAAAGGCCTTATGTATGTCATAATTTTAAGTTTTAGTCCGGTTTGTGGTATTTATATATATCATAAGTTGAGCGGAAGTTTATGGATCTGTTACAGGGCCATTCATCTTTATTTAGACGCTTCCTTGTTTTACGAAAAAGGATTTTATCATAAAAATCCAATGCTCCTTTTTGATATATTCCCTTCCCATCGCCACACACGTTTCCATACGTTTTTTCCATTGATCCAAGCAGTGCTGGAAGTCTTCTTCGGTGATGGTCTTCAGGAGGTCTGCCGTTTTTTGTTTTATCGCTTCCTTCGACTCGAATCGGGTCCCTTTTAAAGCAGTTCATCGTTTACAACCTCGACAATCATCCGGATGCTCAATCGACGATCTGCACGCAGAATCTGGTTGATTTTGATTACAGTTTCTGGAGTTGAAACAGTCACAAGACGATGGTCATCTTCAGTGCACTCGCGACCATCACTAAAGCGCGTACACTACTCAAAAACGCGCGTACGAGATCGAGAATTGTCCCCGTAGGCCTCTTGCAACAATTTATAGCACTTAATCGGAGTTTTTTTTTTCAATTTTCAAAGAAAAAATCACGTTCGTTTCAAATCCCTACAGCACAAATACTAAAATAGTGACGGACACGTGTTTTGGGACGTGCATAGACAAGATATCTAGATACCCAACGTGCGCAGTCTCGTTATTTAATAGCCAGACCTCGTACGACACTTTCGAGTATACCCAATATCCAAAATCAGAAGGAATGAACTCAGAAAGGTGCTGGATTTGGAACTACAACAACAGATCCACCAACCCGATACTCCTTGCAAGCTGGCAGCAACGCCATGTAAGTATCTAGCGGAATATGTTTGTTAATCGACTCGAATTACACGTTTTTCATTTAACAATTAACCTTTTTTTAACGACTTTCTGGTTTAACAACAGTATTACTTCGGAATGGCTTCTTATTTTGACCTAGACCTAGAAGCCGGTCTTGTTAACTAAAACTCAAGTTTGTTGGATGTGCGTACTATTTATTTGTGACCTATTAACATTGTTTTTTCTAAAAAGGCTCTTTCGTTTGTTTATTGCAAATTGGAGATTTCCAGGAAACGGAAATTCTAGAATGAGATGTTACTATATAAACGAGGTTCTAGCATCCTCAGTTGACAATGTGACGTCATAGTTAGCACAACGGCATAGTGACAAGTATTACATACATGTTTTCAAATCGACATGAATTTTTACAGCGCGGTTTTCGTGTTACCCGGGTTCTAAGTGCTTCAAATGGCCATGGCGCGGTGCTGCTATCGAGGGATGGACGTTGCTAGAGTAGGGATGAACATTACGACATAAAGTATATAACCTAAAATCGGAGAATGCGTTTTACGCGACACTGTGCTCCAATGAAGTGTTATTTATTATAATTCATATTTAATTTTGTTAAAATCTCTCGGATCATAACGGTAACATGGCGGCAACAGAATAAAACACCCCCACCACCTTAGTTCCAACATCTGTATGTAAAATCGTGGTGACAATTAAACTAAACTTTGTATTTAAATAAATTAGTGCTAGTGAATAGTTAAGTGTAAGTGTTAGTTAATATTTATTGTACAAATAAATTACGTAAGCGCGTTTAAATTGATTTTGTGATTAAAAATAGTTTAATTAAATAAGATGTATGAAATTATATCTACCTGCCGCTGTAATCTTCCGGATACGGTATGATAATTCCTTCGGGACTAGGTCTGGGAGAATTTCCAATCCAGAAAAAAGCGTCCGGACCAGTACCATCATAACAGAATCCTTTTATAAATATTGTACTTTCGTCTACAGCGTACGCGGTACCTTTTATACCATGGGCAAATTCCACCAATCTTCCGATTTTTTTACCATAATAGGGCTCCGCCGGTTTACCGCACAAACCTACGAAATTTAATTTTTAGATTAAATAGTATTTAAGTGAGGGACGCCAGATTTTTTCGAGTTTTGGGGGTCAATCTATTCTTTGAGAGGTTTACGGTTGGTAAAGCTCGGGAAAATCTGTAATTTCGCCATTTTCTAGCCCGGAAAAACAATTTCCACGAGAAAATTTTTAAATTTTTCCCCGAAAAAAGGAAAAAAAAAGGGCGTACACCATAACCGAATCAATTTAAACGGTTTCGATGATGATTGCACCAGACACCGCACTACAACTCAATAAAAGCTCATAATATATCGAGTTACGGACCCTTGCTCTGGAATATATTGTCCCTAATCTTACAGGGTGGTTACAAAATACGAAAAAAATAAAAAATAAAAACTCGATCTAAATAATAGTAGTAGTTTCTACGAGGTTTGCTACTTAAGTTTTGATATATGGCAACACCGATGTGAATACGTCAAATCTGACATTGACATAATGAAGTTTGACGGATGTCATTTGAAATTCGACGGCAGTAACTCGCTTTTGGTGATGGAGCACCACCATCTTTCGCTGGTTGTCCGGATTCAATCGTAGTCAACTTCGCTACAGGCGAAGGTCGTCAAAAATCTGTTGTTGCGTCAGAAACTGATATTGCAATGTCGTCGTCGCATCGAACTGTCAATTCTGGATGGTAAACCAGCATTTGTTTGCCGGAAGTGATCGGGGAAACCAATCGCAGAAGACGAATCAATCTCCATTACGACAATGGACATCAATTCAAACAAAAACCTTTTTTAAACAGTCCAAACATCGAATTGGTGGACCGTCCTTCGTACAATCCTTGTTTAACATCCGATGATTGCGAATTCAACGTTTTTCCGCACCTGAGGAAGCGGTTGAAGCGTTCAAATCGCATGCTTTGGAGGTACCTCAATCGGAATGGAAAAAAATGCTTCAGCAATTGATTCAAACGCGTCTTCATTGATTGTAAGTCTGCAGAGACCCCAAGAAATCACATCTATCATTTAATCGTATTAGATCCTTTCCTGGGAGGCTAGATTATGATGGTATGGGCAACCTCTTCACAAGTCAAACTGAATCTTTCCATTTTCTGCAATTTAGAAACTCTAGCATCTCTATTTTTACCTATAAAAGCTTTTCAAGCATTTCCAGAACGAAATGAACTTGTTCTGTTTCTAATTCTGATGTTTCTTCGATAAAATCCACTAGGCCAAAGTCCAGCCTTTGAGGACGTTGTTCCTTCAAGGCTGATGAGAAGCTCGAGATCCCAGGTACCCAACAAAGGCTTTGTTTTGGTGTTACGAATCCAGGAAAGAGCCTCGCTTGTGTTTTTAAACCTACCGGACTATTTTTTGGTTTTGGTTAGGGTTAGGTTATGTCTTATTCTTTTCCCTCTTATTGTACCCATTTTCTACGGGATGGTCCATGATTGTTTTGCTTCGGAAGGTCCCTCCGAGAGGGATTTTTGAGGTTACACCTCTTACGAACAATTCTCCAGGCACAGGCTTCTGGTGCGGTACATCTTATGGCTACGTCATGTATTAAAGTTCGTATAGTAGGTACAAGAGATAAAAAGATGTTATTACAGGAAAATTTGTCATTATCACGATATTTTATTATCGATAACTGCCGTGAACGCGACAACAAGAAGTCATAAAAGTCTCCCCTTCAATGAATATCATCCCCCTTTTGATATAGAAGCTATACATTAAGAGACCGGTGCCCGGAGTGTGACTTAGGGGAGTTTGCACCAATGAACTCGACGTACAGAGTGAATCCACTAAGCAAATAAATATTAAGTTATTGAAAATTGCTTATTATGTGGAAAAAAAAAACACTGTGTCCATCGAAAAAACAACTTTCCTGGTTTCTCATATTGTTTGGTGATTGGGCTCTGATGAAAATTGTATGATCTTTCATAAATTTACAAATTGGAGGCATTCTCCAAAGACTGACTGACCAAATGTCATATTTGTTCGAAATAAACCCGTGACAGTATCGAAAGTTAGGTTAGGTTATTGGTTTTGTTGATAATTGTCACTTTTTACACAATTAGTTTCAGAAAACAGTGAAAATTGACTTTTCGACCTACTACATTTTATTTTTATCAAAATATCACTCGACACTGATAATTTACGTAATTATATTAATCGATATTTCACCTACAAGTGATTGGTTTCCTGTAGCTGTCATTGAAGAACGTGTATAAAAAAGAAGACTGCTAAATGTCATAATGATTCGAAATAAACCCGTGACAGTATCGAAAGTTAGGTTAGGTTATTGGTTTTGTTGATAATTGTCACTTTTTACACAATTAGTTTCAGAAAACAGTGAAAATTGACTTTTCGACCTACTACATTTTATTTTTATCAAAATATCACTCGACACTGATAATTTACGTAATTATATTAATCGATATTTCACCTACAAGTGATTGGTTTCCTGTAGCTGTCATTGAAGAACGTGTATAAAAAAGAAGACTGCTAAATGTCATAATGATTCGAAATAAACCCGTGACAGTATCGAAAGTTAGGTTAGGTTATTGGTTTTGTTGATAATTGTCACTTTTTACACAATTAGTTTCAGAAAACAGTGAAAATTGACTTTTCGACCTACTACATTTTATTTTTATCAAAATATCACTCGACACTGATAATTTACGTAATTATATTAATCGATATTTCACCTACAAGTGATTAGTTTCCTGTAGCTCTCATTGAAGAACGTGTATAAAAAAGAAGACTGCTAAATGTCATATTTGTTCGAAATAAACCCGTGACAGTATCGAAAGTTAGGTTAGGTTATTGGTTTTGTTGATAATTGTCACTTTTTACACAATTAGTTTCAGAAAACAGTGAAAATTGACTTTTTGACCTACTACATTTTATTTTTATCAAAATGTCACTCGACACTGATAATTTACGTAATTATATTAATCGATATTTCACCTACAAGTGATTGGTTTCCTGTAGCTGTCATTGAAGAACGTGTATAAAAAAGAAGACTGCTAAATGTCATAATGATTCGAAATAAACCCGTGACAGTATCGAAAGTTAGGTTAGGTTATTGGTTTTGTTGATAATTGTCACTTTTTACACAATTAGTTTCAGAAAACAGTGAAAATTGACTTTTCGACCTACTACATTTTATTTTTATCAAAATGTCACTCGACACTGATAATTTACGTAATTATATTAATCGATATTTCACCTACAAGTGATTGGTTTCCTGTAGCTGTCATTGAAGAACGTGTATAAAAAAGAAGACTGCTAAATGTCATAATGATTCGAAATAAACCCGTGACAGTATCGAAAGTTAGGTTAGGTTATTGGTTTTGTTGATAATTGTCACTTTTTATACAATTAGTTTCAGAAAACAGTGAAAATTGACTTTTCGACCTACTACATTTTATTTTTATCAAAATATCACTCGACACTGATAATTTACGTAATTATATTAATCGATATTTCACCTACAAGTGATTGGTTTCCTGTAGCTGTCATTGAAGAACGTGTATAAAAAAGAAGACTGCTAAATGTCATATTTGTTCGAAATAAACCCGTGACAGTATCGAAAGTTAGGTTAGGTTATTGGTTTTGTTGATAATTGTCACTTTTTACACAATTAGTTTCAGAAAACAGTGAAAATTGACTTTTCGACCTACTACATTTTATTTTTATCAAAATATCACTCGACACTGATAATTTACGTAATTATATTAATCGATATTTCACCTACAAGTGATTAGTTTACTGTAGCTGTCATTGAAGAACGTGTATAAAAAAGAAGACTGCTAAATGTCATATTTGTTCGAAATAAACCCGTCACAGTATTGAAAGTTAGGTTAGGTTATTGATTTTGTTATTAATTTTTCAGTTCAGTGTCCAGGAGTGACTCAAGCTCAATGGTTAACGATCCGTAACTTTCACAGGGACAACCTGTACCATCTAAAGATAGCAAAAATTGATTTTTCAATCGATTTTTTAACAAAAAGGTATTCTTTGTTCGGCTCGATCAATTTTATGGATTAAGAGATATGTAGATGTTTAGATCGTTGCACATATCAAGGAAACTGTTCGCCATAAAGAGACATTCTGAGGAAAATTATCATAAATCATAAATAATCAAAAATTTATTGAAAATACCCATACGATCAAAAGTTTACCTACAACTTATCAAATAAAAACAAAAAAAAACTATAATCAACGTACGAAGAGGTTTTTTGTTGAAAAATCGATTGAAAAATTAATTTTGGATTGTACAGGTTGTCCCTGTAAAAGTTACGGATCGTTAACCATTGGGCATGAGCCGTCCCTGATCTTCAGATAGTAGTGTAGAATTATTTATTCCGTCAAACACACTTAATGGACATACGTAATTATCCGTTGAAAAGTTATAATATTCGAATGTATAGTTTAGAAAATTCACTGAAATATAAATTACGATTTCGGAACTTTGAAGGCTTATAACTCAGAAACGAGGGATCGTATGACAAATTTTTTTATGTCACGTCATCTACTCACTTCCGAATTTTTGGCGTCAAGTCCTAGAACGCCCTGTATATGAATAAGAAGCAAGCAACTTGCACATGTTAAACTATACAGGGTGTCCCACGATGAGTTAAAATTATTTGTATATGGCAAAATACTTATAGTAGAATCAGGAAAATTTCTATGAGTGGGTTTTCGGATACGATCTTTTTAACTAAAATATTTTCAAAGATGGCCGATTTCCGGTTCTACCGGAAATTAACTGTAACTTTGTTATTTCAAATAGAACACCCTGTATATTAATATATTATTGTAATCTACGTAAAATTTTAGTATACTTTTGTGTAAAAACTTTTTTCGAAAAATGCATACTTTTTGAGTTATTAATTTTTTTGTAAAAAATTTGACCATTGCAGACCGTTATAAATTATTTTTTTGCGAGGATACCCTTAAAGATATGAAGACGGTTTTTGTTTGGTTCCTTTTAGCAATATCAGACGTATTTTAATCTATGTTAAAAAAGTGTTTATTTCATACAGGGTGTGTATAAACAGTGTTCAAAATTTAACTTCATAAATATCAAATTACTCCATTTTTTTAAATAGAACCACCCGGTTTTTTCTATTTTAATACATTCAGGGGTAAAAAATAAGGCAATTTCATGTATAATTTCCTATACCTAAACCTTACCGTTATCCAGATATTAAATGTTTTGTGTAAATTTTTAACTGCAACTGTCTAATTTTTTTCAAAAAAATTAATAACTCAAAAAGTATACATTTTTCGAAAAAAGTTTTTAGACAAAAGTATATTAAAATTTCACGTAGATTTCAATAATATATTAATATACAGGGTGTTCTATTTGAAATAACAGAGTTACAGTTACAGGTTTTATACAGGGTGTGTATGAAAAGTTTTAAAAATTTAACTTCATAAATATCAAATTACTCCATTTTTTTAAATAGAACCACCCTGTTTTTTCTATTTTAATACATTCAGGGGTAAAAAATAAGGCAATTTCATGTATAATTTCCTATACCTAAACCTTACCGTTATCCAGATATTAAATATTTTCTGTAAATTTTTAGAGAACTTTGAAGACTTTTTATACACACCCTGTATAAATTGAAGAATTTTTTAACATATATTCAAATACATGTGACCTTGCTTAAAGCAACCGAACAGAAACTATTTTCATATTTTTAAGGGTGTCCTCGTAAAAAAATAATTTATAAGGGTCTGCAACTGTCTAATTTTTTTCAAAAAAATTAATAACTCAAAAAGTATGCATTTTTCGAAAAAAGTTTTTAGACAAAAGTATATTAAAATTTTACGTATATTTCAAAAATGTCGTAGTATACAGGGTGTTCTATTTGAAATAACAGAGTTACAGTTACAGGTTTTATACAGGGTGTGTATGAAAAGTTTTAAAAATTTAACTTCATAAATATCAAATTACTCCATTTTTTTAAATAGAACCACCCGGTTTTTTCTATTTTAATACATTCAGGGGTAAAAAATAAGGCAATTTCATGTATAATTTCCTATACCTAAACCTTACCGTTATCCAGATATTAAATGTTTTCTGTAAATTTTTAGAGAACTTTGAAAACTTTTTATATACACCCTGTATAAAATGAAGAATTTTTTAACATTTTTCAAATACATGTGACCTTGCTAAAAGCAACCGAACAGAAACTATTTTCATATTTTTAAGGGTGTCCTCGTAAAAAAATAATTTATAAGGGTCTGCAACTGTCTAATTTTTTTCAAAAAAATTAATAACTCAAAAAGTATGCATTTTTCGAAAAAAGTTTTTAGACAAAAGTATATTAAAATTTTACGTATATTTCAAAAATGTCGTAGTATACAGGGTGTTCTATTTGAAATAACAAAGTTACAGTTATAATTTTTTTTTATTTTAGTATACAGGGTGTGTATACAAAGTTTTCAAAATTTAACTTCATAAATATCGAATTTCTTTATTTTTTAACTACAACCATCCGGTTTTTCCTATCGAATCCTATCAATATACAGGGTGTTTTATTTAAAATAACAAAGTTACAATCGATATCTGATAGAATCGGAAGTCGATCATTTTTGAAAATAGTTTAGTTTAAAAGATCGTAGAGCGTAGAAGTTTTCATGGTACACCCTATATATCACTTGAAAGTAAATTATGTACTATATGACGTAAATCAATTTTAAAAAGGGGGGCTTGAAAGGGGATTATATTCTGATACTGTAAATCGTCGATTCAAGAATAAAATTCGCCCTGTTTCAGGTTATTTTGACATTCCATAAATAAGGGACCGCATTGTATCATCGGAAACAGTTATTTTTAAACTTTCCATTATAAGTTCTCACCTCTACACATAACCTTAAAAAAATACGTTGCTTTCAAACATAAGTTTGCATTTATTGAACGCCGAATGACGACCGAAATGGATTAATTCATGTGAAAATATGATAAGGTTCGAATAGGGATCGATAGTCACGGTTTGCCACCGCTACGAGTCACGGAGGCCTTGCTTGCTTCATTAATGTTGTAATGTGCCCTCTTTAGTTTAGTCATCCTGCCATTATATCGAAAGGACGCCGCCGCGTAGCATTTCCAATCGGCAAATTGTTGGTTAATCTCTCCGTTTATCCCCGATTCTTTCTTATTTCGGACATTGTGTTCGAGGATTTGCCGAAAGCTTTAATAGCGGCAACAAGGGTCTTAAAACCTCGTTCAGCTACCAGACGATATCAATTTATTATATAACTTGAAATCTACAATTTACAGACATTCGACGTGTTTACAATGAAATATACTAACAAATACTTTGATGTGGAATGAATGTACAAACAAAATTTTGATACATCCTGTATTAGATTCAACTAATGTTGAAATACCCGTCCAATAATAGAAAAAATATTTATTAAGCCCTAACACGTACCACTTTTCAATAGCTTCTACCGGAAATCGACTGTAACTTTGTTATTTCAAATAGAACACCCTGTATATTAATATATTATTGAAATCTACGTAAAATTTTAATATACTTTACACCCTGTATACTACATTTTTGAAATCTACGTAAAATGTTAATATACTTTTGTCTAAAAACTTTTTTCGAAAAATGCATACTTTTTGAGTTATTAATTTTTTTGTAAAAAATTTGACAGTTGCAAACCCTTATAAATTATTTTTTTACGAGGACACCCTTAAAAATATGAAAATAGTTTCTGTTCGGTTGCTTTTAGTAAGGTCGCATGTATTTGAATATATGTTAAAAAATTCTTCATTTTATACAGGGTGTGTATAAAAAGCCTAACACGTACCACTTTTCAATAGCTTCTACCGGAAATCGACCGTAACTTTGTTATCTCAAATAGAACACCCTGTATACTGCGACATTTTTGAAATCTACGTAAAATGTTAATATACTTTTATCTAAAAACTTTTTGCGAAAAATGCATACTTTTTGAGTTATTAATTTTTTTGTAAAAAATTTGACAGTTGCAGACCCTTATAAATTATTTTTTTACGAGGACACCCTTAAAAATATGGAAATAGTTTCTGTTCGGTTGCTTTTAGTAAGGTCACATGTATTTGAAAATATCTTGATAAATTCTTCATTTTATACAGGGTGTGTGTAAAAAGCCTAACACGTACCACTTTTCAATAGCTTCTACCGGAAATCGACCGTAACTTTGTTATCTCAAATAGAACACCCTGTATACTGCGACATTTTTGAAATCTACGTAAAATGTTAATATACTTTTATCTTAAAACTTTTTTCGAAAAATGCATACTTTTTGAGTTATTAATTTTTTTGTAAAAAATTTGACAGTTGCAGACCCTTATAAATTATTTTTTTACGAGGACACCCTTAAAAATATGAAAATAGTTTCTGTTCGGTTGCTTTTAGTAAGGTCACATGTATTTGAAAATATCTTAAAAATTCTTCATTTTATACAGGGTGTATATAAAAAGTTTTCAAAGTTCTTTAAAAATTTACAGAAAACATTTAATATCTGGATAACGGTAAGGTTTAGGTATAGGAAATTATACATGAAATTGCCTTATTTTTTACCCCTGAATGTATTAAAATAGAAAAAACCGGGTGGTACTATTTAAAAAAATGGAGTAATTTGATATTTATGATGTTAAATTTTGAAAACTTTTTATACACACCCTGTATAAAACCTGTAACTGTAACTCTGTTATTTCAAATAGAACACCCTGTATATTAATATATTATTGAAATCTACGTAAAATTTTAATATACTTTTGTCTAAAAACTTTTTTCGAAAAATGCATACTTTTTGAGTTATTAATTTTTTTGAAAAAAATTAGACAGTTGCAGACCCTTATAAATTATTTTTTTACGTGGACACCCTTAAAAATATGAATATAGTTTCTGTTCGGTTGCTTTTAGCAAGGTCACATGTATTTGAAAATATATACAGGGTGTGTATAAAAAGTCTAACACGTACCACTTTTCAATAGCCTCTACCGGAAAACGACTGTAACTTTGTTATTTCAAATAGAACTACGACATTTTTGATATCTACGTAAAATTTTAGTATACTTTTGTCCAAAAACACGTACCACTTTTTAATAGCTTAATTTACTCTGTTTGCACGTTATTTGAGGTTAACAGTCTGAACTTCTTCTTAAGGAATGGAACTTGTTAGCCAAAGAGACAAAAATCAGGACCTTTAGAAAAAGAAAACGCTACAATCCTTGCAAAATCTCTAGGTAAGGCCAGATACTTGCCATATGGCATCACTTTAGACATGAAAGAGTAATACCTTAACAAACTATTCTCCTATCTACCCAGCTGTTTATAATTTATGCGTTACTTCGAGAACGCACTGTATTAAGAAGTGTCATTAGAAAAGCCGAAATACAACAATGAAAATGAAAAATCTTTCCTCCGCTTCGCGTCTGAATTAGAAAGCTAATTTGAGTGGCAAACAGTCAAAATGGATTTTACTGTCTTGTATTTAGTAAAAAAAAACTAATTAAATTTTTTCTTGTGTAATTTGATCCATTATTGTTCAAGGGCGCGATGGAATTTTACTCCCATTAAATAAGTGTCGAGCAACGCTCATAAGTCTAAACGAATCGTGTTCGTGCTTCAGACAGTTGCGTTTGTACGCGGTTTCAGAATCAATAAAAAAACTTTTTTTGTTCACCGTATTTCGACAACAATTTTTTGACTCTCCGCTACCAAATCGATCAACAGTGTGAAGTACGCACCAAAAATTGTTAAAAACGGGCTCTGTTGCCGACGCGCCGCGCTCTGGATTACCGGTATCTGCAACAATTAAGGAAAATATGGAAATAATGGAATTGACGTTATTTGAGCAGCCGAAACAATCAGAGTACGACGTGGGGCCTTCTTAAAGACCGAGTTTTGCATCGAACTGATTTAGAAAGCTAATTTGAACGGCAAGCAGTCAAAAAACGCTGTCGAAAAATCGAAATGAGTCCGGCAACGCTCATAACGAATTTCGACAACAATTTTTGGACTTTCCCCTACCAAATCGCTCAACAGTTTGAAGTACGCACCAAAAATTGTTAAAAACGGGCTCTGTTGCCGACGCGCCGCGCTCTGGATTACCGGTATTTGCAACAACTAAGGAAAATATGGAAATAATGGAATTGGCGTTATTTGAGCAGCCGAAACAATCAGAGTACGACTGTGGGGACTTGTCAAAGACCGAGTTTTGCATCGAACTGATTTAGAAAGCTAATTTGAACGGCAAGCAGTCAAAACAACGCTCTCGAAAAATCGAAATGAGTCCGGCAACGCTCATAACGAATTTCGACAACAATTTTTGGACTTTCCCCTACCAAATCGCTCAACAGTTTGAAGTACGCACCAAAAATTGTTAAAAACGGGCTCTGTTGCCGACGCGCCGCGCTCTGGATTACCGGTATTTGCAACAACTAAGGAAAATATGGAAATAATGGAATTGGCGTTATTTGAGCAGCCGAAACAATCAGAGTACGACTGTGGGGACTTGTCAAAGACCGAGTTTTGCATCGAACTGATTTAGAAAGCTAATTTGAACGGCAAGCAGTCAAAAAACGCTGTCGAAAAATCGAAATGAGTCCGGCAACGCTCATAACGAATTTCGACAACAATTTTTGAACTCTCCGCTACCAAATCGATCAACAGTGTGAAGTACGCACCAAAAATTGTTAAAAACGGGCTCTGTTGCCGACGCGCCGCGCTCTGGATTACCGGTATCTGCAACAATTAAGGAAAATATGGAAATAATGGAATTGACGTTATTTGAGCAGCCGAAACAATCAGAGTACGACGTGGGGCCTTCTTAAAGACCGAGTTTTGCATCGAACTGATTTAGAAAGCTAATTTGAACGGCAAGCAGTCAAAAAACGCTGTCGAAAAATCGAAATGAGTCCGGCAACGCTCATAACGAATTTCGACAACAATTTTTGGACTTTCCCCTACCAAATCGCTCAACAGTTTGAAGTACGCACCAAAAATTGTTAAAAACGGGCTCTGTTGCCGACGCGCCGCGCTCTGGATTACCGGTATTTGCAACAACTAAGGAAAATATGGAAATAATGGAATTGGCGTTATTTGAGCAGCCGAAACAATCAGAGTACGACTGTGGGGACTTGTCAAAGACCGAGTTTTGCATCGAACTGATTTAGAAAGCTAATTTGAACGGCAAGCAGTCAAAACAACGCTCTCGAAAAATCGAAATGAGTCCGGCAACGCTCATAACGAATTTCGACAACAATTTTTGGACTTTCCCCTACCAAATCGCTCAACAGTTTGAAGTACGCACCAAAAATTGTTAAAAACGGGCTCTGTTGCCGACGCGCCGCGCTCTGGATTACCGGTATTTGCAACAACTAAGGAAAATATGGAAATAATGGAATTGGCGTTATTTGAGCAGCCGAAACAATCAGAGTACGACTGTGGGGACTTGTCAAAGACCGAGTTTTGCATCGAACTGATTTAGAAAGCTAATTTGAACGGCAAGCAGTCAAAAACAACGCTCTCGAAAAATCGAAATGAGTCCGGCAACGCTCATAACGAATTTCGACAACAATTTTTGGACTTTCCCCTACCAAATCGCTCAACAGTTTGAAGTACGCACCAAAAATTGTTAAAAACGGGCTCTGTTGCCGACGCGCCGCGGACAACTTGACGACATGCTCCATCAGACCTGCCTCTCTGTTAACAAAAGTTAACAAAATAGTTTGTTTGATATTGCGATAATATTACGCATTATTTTAAATTTTTGTATTGAATTACGTCAAATAACTATTATAAATATGAAAACTAATATTTTCGTTAGGGTTCATTAAAGAATACGCCTCAAGGGAAAAGAGTAAATTTCAAAGACAATATGTAATCGATATCTATTCCTCCTGAAAACAAACAATGCATTTTCCACGTATGTGTATATATATAGGGTGATTCATAAGTTAAAGGATAAATTGTAAATTATATTAATCGTGTATTATTCAAAAAACTGTTTTAAAGAATGAATTTGTTTAATTCGTCCGCGCCTTTTCACATAAATTACCAAACGTAACAAAAAAACGTATTTAACGAAATGGTCATTAACTTTTGGAGATACTAGACGCAATATTGCATTTCTGAGTATCACGATCCTCGACTAGAAAGCTCTGATTTTTGAAAATAGAATCAAATCGCGAACATTTTGGATTAAACCGACAGCAGCGTGTCCATGCTTCGACTCTCGAGATTTGCCGGTTTTCCTAATTCAATCGGGTTCGCATTAATTCCGAATGAATTCTGATTTGTTTGCCAGGAGAACCAATCGCAGAAGACGAATCAATCCCCACCCCGACAATTCGAGCTCAAAGTTCGAACAAAAACGTTTTTGAACAGTCCAAACATCGAATCGATGGATCATCCACCGTACAGTCCTTATTTGACACCCAATGATTTCTTTTTATTCCCGAAGATAAAAAATAAGATGCGATATCAACGTTTTGGAATCGGAATGGAAAAACTGCTTCGAGAATTGGTTCGAGAGTTAATATTTTGAAAAATGATATTCTGAAAAAGATTTAAATGCAGCGATCACTTCAAATTTCAAAACAATTTTCTTGTAAAGACCGATTTTATTGTACATGATCTAAGTCGCGTTTTTTTTTCTCGTCGCAGATTTGTATATCCTAAGATTCACCCTCTTTGTATCATCTCTTGAATCTGCGGATTTTTTTAGTATTCGATTCATACGGCGAATTTCGAATATAAAGAGATTTCAGGCAGTGATTGTGTTTGCTCTTGAAAGATATCTGCCAATCTTTTCATGTAGATTACATCCCCAGGGGGTACGCCGAGTTTCCCCCTTTGCTCTTCATCGAAACATGACGCCGAGTGGCGTGACGCGGCATCAGTGTCAATTTTTCCGATGACGAACATGTTTGGCAATCGCGAATATTCTTTTCTCGATAAATTATATACGAGGTCCGGCTATTAAATAACCAGACTGTCGAAAAACTCGTTAAATTGGAAAAAAGAGGTCTATAGGGACAATTCTCTATCTCGTGCGCGTGTTTTTGAGTGGTGTAAGCGTCCAGGTCGCCCTGTGACTGTTGCAACTCCGGAAACAGTGACCAAAATCAATCTAATTGTGCGTGCAGATCGTCGAATTTTGCACGTGGTATTACACATGACAAAAGTGCCCAAAAGCCTGACTCCTGACCAAAAACTCTCGCGTCAACGGGTCTGCTCAGATTTCCTTGGAAGATTAGAAAAAGATTTTCTTTGAAAGGGACCCGATTAGAGTCGATGGAAGCGGTAAAACGGAGCTCCTGAAGACCCTCGCCAAAGACGACTTCCAGCACTGCTTCGATCAATGGAAAACACCTCCATAGACCTCAGATCGTCCTCTAACTGTTTCAACACCGGAAACGGTGACCAAAATCAACCAAATTGTGCGTTCAGATCGTCGAATGATTGGATGATTGCCGAGGCTGTAATCACCGATAAAGAAACGATTAGAAAAATTTTGCACGTGGAATTACACATGACAAAAGTGCCCAAAAGCCTGACTCCTGACCAAAAACTCTCGCGTCAACGGGTCTGCTCAGATTTCCTTGGAAGATTAGAAAAAGATTTTCTTTGAAAGGGACCCGATTAGAGTCGATGGAAGCGGTAAAACGGAGCTGCTGAAGACCCTCACCAAAGACGACTTCCAGCACTGCTTCGATCAATGGAAAACACCTCCATAGACCTCAGATCGCCCTCTAACTGTTTCAACACCGGAAACGGTGACCAAAATCAACCAAATTGTGCGTTCAGATCGTCGAATGATTGGATGATTGCCGAGGCTGTAATCACCGATAAAGAAACGATTAGAAAAATTTTGCAAGTGGAATTACACATGACAAAAGTGCCCAAAAGCCTGACTCCTGACCAAAAACTCTCGCGTCAACGGGTCTGCTCAGATTTCCTTGGAAGATTAGAAAAAGATTTTCTTTGAAAGGGACCCGATTAGAGTCGATGGAAGCGGTAAAACGGAGCTGCTGAAGACCCTCACCAAAGACGACTTCCAGCACTGCTTCGATCAATGGAAAACACCTCCATAGACCTCAGATCGCCCTCTAACTGTTTCAACACCGGAAACGGTGACCAAAATCAACCAAATTGTGCGTTCAGATCGTCGAATGATTGGATGATTGCCGAGGCTGTAATCACCGATAAAGAAACGATTAGAAAAATTTTGCAAGTGGAATTACACATGACAAAAGTGCCCAAAAGCCTGACTCCTGACCAAAAACTCTCGCGTCAACGGGTCTGCTCAGATTTCCTTGGAAGATTAGGAAGATTAGAAAAAGATTTTCTTCGAAAGGGACCCGATTAGAGTCGATGGAAGCGGTAAAACGGAGCTCCTGAAGACCCTCGCCAAAGACGACTTCCAGCACTGCTTCTATCAATGGAAAACACCTCCATAGACCTCAGATCGCCCTCTAACTGTTTCAACACCGGAAACGGTGACCAAAATCAACCAAATTGTGCGTTCAGATCGTCGAATGATTGGATGATTGCCGAGGCTGTAATCACCGATAAAGAAACGATTAGAAAAATTTTGCACGTGGAATTACACATGACAAAAGTGCCCAAAAGCCTAACTCCTGACCAAAAACTCTCGCGTCAACGGGTCTGCTCAGATTTCCTTGGAAGATTAGGAAGATTAGAAAAAGATTTTCTTCGAAAGGGACCCGATTAGAGTCGATGGAAGCGGTAAAACGGAGCTGCTGAAGACCCTCGCCAAAGACGACTTCCAGCACTGCTTCGATCAATGGAAAACACCTCCATAGACCTCAGATCGCCCTCTAACTGTTTCAACACCGGAAACGGTGACCAAAATCAACCAAATTGTGCGTTCAGATCGTCGAATGATTGGATGATTGCCGAGGCTGTAATCACCGATAAAGAAACGATTAGAAAAATTTTGCACGTGGAATTACACATGACAAAAGTGCCCAAAAGCCTAACTCCTGACCAAAAACTCTCGCGTCAACGGGTCTGCTCAGATTTCCTTGGAAGATTAGGAAGATTAGAAAAAGATTTTCTTCGAAAGGGACCCGATTAGAGTCGATGGAAGCGGTAAAACGGAGCTGCTGAAGACCCTCACCAAAGACGACTTCCAGCACTGCTTCGATCAATGGAAAACACCTCCATAGACCTCAGATCGCCCTCTAACTGTTTCAACACCGGAAACGGTGACCAAAATCAACCAAATTGTGCGTCCAGATCGTCGAATGATTGGATGGTTGCCGAGGCTGTAATCACCGATAAAGAAACGATTAGAAAAATTTTGCAAGTGGAATTACACATGACAAAAGTGCCAAAAAGCCTGACTCCTGACCAAAAACTCTCGCGTCAACGGGTCTGCTCAGATTTCCTTGGAAGATTAGGAAGATTAGAAAAAGATTTTCTTCGAAAGGGACCCGATTAGAGTCGATGGAAGCGGTAAAACGGAGCTCCTGAAGACCCTCGCCAAAGACGACTTCCAGCACTGCTTCGATCAATGGAAAACAACTCCATAGACCTCAGATCGTCCTCTAACTGTTTCAACACCGGAAACGGTGACCAAAATCAACCAAATTGTGCGTTCAGATCGTCGAATGATTGGATGATTGCCGAGGCTGTAATCACCGATAAAGAAACGATTAGAAAAATTTTGCACGTGGAATTACACATGACAAAAGTGCCCAAAAGCCTGACTCCTGACCAAAAACTCTCGCGTCAACGGGTCTGCTCAGATTTCCTTGGAAGATTAGAAAAAGATTTTCTTTGAAAGGGACCCGATTAGAGTCGATGGAAGCGGTAAAACGGAGCTGCTGAAGACCCTCACCAAAGACGACTTCCAGCACTGCTTCGATCAATGGAAAACACCTCCATAGACCTCAGATCGCCCTCTAACTGTTTCAACACCGGAAACGGTGACCAAAATCAACCAAATTGTGCGTTCAGATCGTCGAATGATTGGATGATTGCCGAGGCTGTAATCACCGATAAAGAAACGATTAGAAAAATTTTGCACGTGGAATTACACATGACAAAAGTGCCCAAAAGCCTGACTCCTGACCAAAAACTCTCGCGTCAACGGGTCTGCTCAGATTTCCTTGGAAGATTAGGAAGATTAGAAAAAGATTTTCTTCGAAAGGGACCCGATTAGAGTCGATGGAAGCGGTAAAACGGAGCTGCTGAAGACCCTCGCCAAAGACGACTTCCAGCACTGCTTCGATCAATGGAAAACACCTCCATAGACCTCAGATCGCCCTCTAACTGTTTCAACACCGGAAACGGTGACCAAAATCAACCAAATTGTGCGTTCAGATCGTCGAATGATTGGATGATTGCCGAGGCTGTAATCACCGATAAAGAAACGATTAGAAAAATTTTGCACGTGGAATTACACATGACAAAAGTGCCCAAAAGCCTAACTCCTGACCAAAAACTCTCGCGTCAACGGGTCTGCTCAGATTTCCTTGGAAGATTAGGAAGATTAGAAAAAGATTTTCTTCGAAAGGGACCCGATTAGAGTCGATGGAAGCGGTAAAACGGAGCTGCTGAAGACCCTCGCCAAAGACGACTTCCAGCACTGCTTCGATCAATGGAAAACAACTCCATAGACCTCAGATCGCCCTCTAACTGTTTCAACACCGGAAACGGTGACCAAAATCAACCAAATTGTGCGTTCAGATCGTCGAATGATTGGATGATTGCCGAGGCTGTAATCACCGATAAAGAAACGATTAGAAAAATTTTGCACGTGGAATTACACATGACAAAAGTGCCAAAAAGCCTGACTCCTGACCAAAAACTCTCGCGTCAACGGGTCTGCTCAGATTTCCTTGGAAGATTAGGAAGATTAGAAAAAGATTTTCTTCGAAAGGGACCCGATTAGAGTCGATGGAAGCGGTAAAACGGAGCTCCTGAAGACCCTCGCCAAAGACGACTTCCAGCACTGCTTCGATCAATGGAAAACAACTCCATAGACCTCAGATCGTCCTCTAACTGTTTCAACACCGGAAACGGTGACCAAAATCAACCAAATTGTGCGTTCAGATCGTCGAATGATTGGATGATTGCCGAGGCTGTAATCACCGATAAAGAAACGATTAGAAAAATTTTGCACGTGGAATTACACATGACAAAAGTGCCCAAAAGCCTGACTCCTGACCAAAAACTCTCGCGTCAACGGGTCTGCTCAGATTTCCTTGGAAGATTAGAAAGATTAGAAAAAGATTTTCTTCGAAAGGGACCCGATTAGAGTCGATGGAAGCGGTAAAACGGAGCTGCTGAAGACCCTCGCCAAAGACGACTTCCAGCACTGCTTCGATCAATGGAAAACACCTCCATAGACCTCAGATCGCCCTCTAACTGTTTCAACACCGGAAACGGTGACCAAAATCAACCAAATTGTGCGTTCAGATCGTCGAATGATTGGATGATTGCCGAGGCTGTAATCACCGATAAAGAAACGATTAGAAAAATTTTGCACGTGGAATTACACATGACAAAAGTGCCCAAAAGCCTAACTCCTGACCAAAAACTCTCGCGTCAACGGGTCTGCTCAGATTTCCTTGGAAGATTAGGAAGATTAGAAAAAGATTTTCTTCGAAAGGGACCCGATTAGAGTCGATGGAAGCGGTAAAACGGAGCTGCTGAAGACCCTCGCCAAAGACGACTTCCAGCACTGCTTCGATCAATGGAAAACACCTCCATAGACCTCAGATCGCCCTCTAACTGTTTCAACACCGGAAACGGTGACCAAAATCAACCAAATTGTGCGTTCAGATCGTCGAATGATTGGATGATTGCCGAGGCTGTAATCACCGATAAAGAAACGATTAGAAAAATTTTGCACGTGGAATTACACATGACAAAAGTGCCAAAAAGCCTGACTCCTGACCAAAAACTCTCGCGTCAACGGGTCTGCTCAGATTTCCTTGGAAGATTAGGAAGATTAGAAAAAGATTTTCTTCGAAAGGGACCCGATTAGAGTCGATGGAAGCGGTAAAACGGAGCTGCTGAAGACCCTCGCCAAAGACGACTTCCAGCACTGCTTCGATCAATGGAAAACACCTCCATAGACCTCAGATCGCCCTCTAACTGTTTCAACACCGGAAACGGTGACCAAAATCAACCAAATTGTGCGTTCAGATCGTCGAATGATTGGATGATTGCCGAGGCTGTAATCACCGATAAAGAAACGATTAGAAAAATTTTGCACGTGGAATTACACATGACAAAAGTGCCAAAAAGCCTGACTCCTGACCAAAAACTCTCGCGTCAACGGGTCTGCTCAGATTTCCTTGGAAGATTAGGAAGATTAGAAAAAGATTTTCTTCGAAAGGGACCCGATTAGAGTCGATGGAAGCGGTAAAACGGAGCTGCTGAAGACCCTCGCCAAAGACGACTTCCAGCACTGCTTCGATCAATGGAAAACACCTCCATAGACCTCAGATCGCCCTCTAACTGTTTCAACACCGGAAACGGTGACCAAAATCAACCAAATTGTGCGTTCAGATCGTCGAATGATTGGATGATTGCCGAGGCTGTAATCACCGATAAAGAAACGATTAGAAAAATTTTGCACGTGGAATTACACATGACAAAAGTGCCCAAAAGCCTAACTCCTGACCAAAAACTCTCGCGTCAACGGGTCTGCTCAGATTTCCTTGGAAGATTAGGAAGATTAGAAAAAGATTTTCTTCGAAAGGGACCCGATTAGAGTCGATGGAAGCGGTAAAACGGAGCTGCTGAAGACCCTCACCAAAGACGACTTCCAGCACTGCTTCGATCAATGGAAAACACCTCCATAGACCTCAGATCGCCCTCTAACTGTTTCAACACCGGAAACGGTGACCAAAATCAACCAAATTGTGCGTCCAGATCGTCGAATGATTGGATGGTTGCCGAGGCTGTAATCACCGATAAAGAAACGATTAGAAAAATTTTGCACGTGGAATTACACATGACAAAAGTGCCAAAAAGCCTGACTCCTGACCAAAAACTCTCGCGTCAACGGGTCTGCTCAGATTTCCTTGGAAGATTAGGAAGATTAGAAAAAGATTTTCTTCGAAAGGGACCCGATTAGAGTCGATGGAAGCGGTAAAACGGAGCTGCTGAAGACCCTCGCCAAAGACGACTTCCAGCACTGCTTCGATCAATGGAAAACACCTCCATAGACCTCAGATCGCCCTCTAACTGTTTCAACACCGGAAACGGTGACCAAAATCAACCAAATTGTGCGTTCAGATCGTCGAATGATTGGATGATTGCCGAGGCTGTAATCACCGATAAAGAAACGATTAGAAAAATTTTGCACGTGGAATTACACATGACAAAAGTGCCCAAAAGCCTAACTCCTGACCAAAAACTCTCGCGTCAACGGGTCTGCTCAGATTTCCTTGGAAGATTAGGAAGATTAGAAAAAGATTTTCTTCGAAAGGGACCCGATTAGAGTCGATGGAAGCGGTAAAACGGAGCTGCTGAAGACCCTCACCAAAGACGACTTCCAGCACTGCTTCGATCAATGGAAAACACCTCCATAGACCTCAGATCGCCCTCTAACTGTTTCAACACCGGAAACGGTGACCAAAATCAACCAAATTGTGCGTCCAGATCGTCGAATGATTGGATGGTTGCCGAGGCTGTAATCACCGATAAAGAAACGATTAGAAAAATTTTGCAAGTGGAATTACACATGACAAAAGTGCCCAAAAGCCTGACTCCTGACCAAAAACTCTCGCGTCAACGGGTCTGCTCAGATTTCCTTGGAAGATTAGGTTAGGTTAGAAAAAGATTTTCTTTGAAAGGGGCTCCTGAAGACCCTCACCAATTCTGTAACTGCAAAAGTAGATGTGCCTCAAGTTGGGAATGCAAGGAGCGGGGCTCCAGTGCTCTTTAGCTCGCAACCAGTGTAATGGACAAGCTTGTCTCAATGCTGTACCCTATCATAGAACCTTTGAACCAGAAATATCATAAATAACTTGGAGACAAACGTCGTTGAAGACGGTAATAAAGAGGAATTTGAAATTTGGCAGCTAACAGACGATGACGACGATGATAAAGAAGAAAAAGAAGAAGAAGAGGAATTGAAATTTGAACTAGTTCTCGAAATTTTTTATTAATTTTGACAATAAAAAATGTACAAAATGTAGAAAGTCATTAATATAAATTAGATTAGACTTAAACTAAAATTTATCAAATAAATTGACACTTGATTAAAAATAGATAAGTAACCAAGTAATGTCGATGAAAAATGATAATTACACATCGAACAATAAATTCTAACCTCAATATTACGAGTTTTTCACCAAGACCTCAGAAAATTGTCTGACCGCGCGCTTTACGCCCCCTATCTCGAAAACAGTTCAAGGTATACAAAAATGTTGTATAGAAAAACTGTAGAGAATCAAATTCTCTACAATATTGACGGAGAGCACCATTAGCGTAAAACCCATAGATAACGAGATATTTGCAAAAAATCTAAGAAAAAAATCGATTTTTGTAACTTTCGATCTCTCACTTTTAAAACTTTCAAGAATAGTTTTAGGATTCTAAGATACAAGTTTCCACGTGGTAATATACTGGGTGTGTCGATTTTCCGAGATATCCACCTAATTTTGTCCAAGATGACTGGACTAATTCCCCAATTACAGTTTCCTACACGTAAAAAATTGTCTATTAGACAGTCAGCTGATTTTGACATTAATTTGACACGGTGTTCGAATCGCGTATGTAGATCAGTTATGCAACGTTGCCATCTTTATTTATTACGGGATATAACGGTATATCTCTCTCGCGCATTAACCAGTGGCGTAGTACACTTATTTTTATTTTCGTTCGATCAAGTCGGCTATATCAACGTCATAATTTCTGGCTCACAAATGAAAATTTTCAGTCATGCATACAACCAAAAACCTACATTAAATATTTAATTTCGAAAATATCTTCAAAATTTCAAGTGAAACCAAAGGAAATGGCGTTCGTTTGCCCACCGAAAGATTCGGCAGAACAACAACTCAAAGTTATTAAAAATATTAAAGATATCGTCGAAAATTTGGAAAAATCGATGAGTATAGGTGTTAAACCGATATGTATTCCGGCGTGTATTCCCATAGCGGATTATCCAAAACCAGCTAAATCGACTACTTGTTGTCCACCAAGTTGTAATGTACCGGTTAATTCTAAACGAGAACCTCCGGACGTTATGGTAAATACCCCATTTATTTATATATTTCTTTCCTAAAACTAATATAAAATCCCCATAACCTTGTTTGCTATAAATTTAGAGTAACGTCAGTTCGAATAGACCGATCCGTGACGAATTAAACTACAATAGACCCAATTATATTAGTGCAGCGGATCAAACAAACAACAAGGGTTGTTTTTTATATTAATAATGCAAAAATAAACATTTCCGCTGAAAACTGCGGGTTTTCAATTAAAAAACGGCTTATTGGGTGCCAAATCGATGGTGCTACCTTCTAGATGGTTGAAATTTGTTAGGAAATGAATAATTTTTAACGATATTCGAATTTATCCAACGATTCACTCGAGATAACTATTCCCTAGGTAGTTAGCGGTTTTTCTTGTCCTCCCCATTCCGCGTCCATTCCAACATCCCAGTTTCAGTTCCATCTATCAAGATATACTTCAACTGTCGTCTTCTTGCTTCTTTTATAATTTTTACCACATTCTATTCATCAAGTACTACTACAAGTAGTACTAAGACACTTTTTGGATCTAGTTTCCTGGGTGATTCCCCTAGGTACACCTGGGTACGGATTGTAGAATTCCCCTGGCGTAGCTAGCTTGGAAGCCTCTTACTTTGATTCAAATCATAGTATTAGACTTACCAGGCTAGTTCTGGTTTCTGCGTTAGTCAGTATAGAAAGAGGCCAATTTTATTTAGTACAGAAGATTTTGATGGTTTGAACGTACACAAAATGGTGTTCCTGTGTTCAACGAAGTTATATCGGTATAGAAAATGGCAAACTGTATACTGATTCCTATTTTCGTAAACAAAATGGCGAATAATCCTGTTTTCGATAAAGAAAATGACCGACAGTTTCTGATTTCTGCGGAGCAGAAAATTGTTGACAGTTCAGTAAAGAAAATGGCCAACATTATTCAGTACGGAATATTTTTATTTCATCCTGTTTTTGTACACATAAAATAACGAAAAGTACCTGTTTTTAACAAAGAAAAAGACCAAATAAAGTCAGTAAAAAAGATTTAGACCGATTTTCGTTTTTGTACACATAAAATGGCGATTATTTCCTGTTTTTAATAAAGAAGAAGACTAAATATAGTCAGTAAAGAAGATTTATACTGATTTCCGTTTTTATACACATAAAATGGCGATTATTTCCTGTTTTTAATAAAGAAGAAGACTAAATAAAGTCAGTAAAGAAGATTTATACTGATTTCCGTTTTTATACACATAAAATGGCGATTATTTCCTGTTTTTAATAAAGAAGAAGACTAAATAAAGTCAGTAAAGAAGATTTATACTGATTTCCGTTTTTATACACATAAAATGGCGATTATTTCCTGTTTTTAATAAAGAAGAAGACTAAATAAAGTCAGTAAAGAAGATTTAGGACCCATGTCCGTTTTTTATACACATAAAATGGCGATTATTTCCTGTTTTTAATAAAGAAGAAGACTAAATAAAGTCAGTAAAGAAGATTTATACTGATTTCCGTTTTTATACACATAAAATGGCGATTATTTCCTGTTTTTAATAAAGAAGAAGACTAAATAAAGTCAGTAAAGAAGATTTATACTGATTTCCGTTTTTATACACATAAAATGGCGATTATTTCCTGTTTTTAATAAAGAAGAAGACTAAATAAAGTCAGTAAAGAAGATTTATACTGATTTCCGTTTTTATACACATAAAATGGCGATTATTTCCTGTTTTTAATAAAGAAGAAGACTAAATAAAGTCAGTAAAGAAGATTTATACTGATTTCCGTTTTTATACACATAAAATGGCGATTATTTCCTGTTTTTAATAAAGAAGAAGACTAAATAAAGTCAGTAAAGAAGATTTAGGACCCATGTCCGTTTTTTTTACACATAAAATGGCGATTATTTCCTGTTTTTAATAAAGAAGAAGACTAAATAAAGTCAGTAAAGAAGATTTAGGACCCATGTCCGTTTTTTTTACACATAAAATGGCGATTATTTCCTGTTTTTAATAAAGAAGAAGACTAAATAAAGTCAGTAAAGAAGATTTATACTGATTTCCGTTTTTATACACATAAAATGGCGATTATTTCCTGTTTTTAATAAAGAAGAAGAATAAATAAAGTCAGTAAAGAAGATTTATACTGATTTCCGTTTTTATACACATAAAATGGCGATTATTTCCTGTTTTTAATAAAGAAGAAGACTAAATAAAGTCAGTAAAGAAGATTTATACTGATTTCCGTTTTTATACACATAAAATGGCGATTATTTCCTGTTTTTAATAAAGAAGAAGACTAAATAAAGTCAGTAAAGAAGATTTAGGACCCATGTCCGTTTTTTTTACACATAAAATGGCGATTATTTCCTGTTTTTAATAAAGAAGAAGACTAAATAAAGTCAGTAAAGAAGATTTAGACCCATATCCGTTTTTTTACACATAAAATGGCGATTATTTCATGTTTTTAATAAAAAAGAAGAATAAATAAAGTCAGTAAAGAAGATTTAGGACCCATGTCCGTTTTTTTACACATAAAATGGCGATTATTTTCTGTTTTTATTAAAGAAGAAGAATAAATAAAGTCAGTAAAGAAGATTTAGACCCATATCTGTTTTTTTACACATAAAATGGTGATTAATTCCTGTTTTTAATAAAGAAGAAGAATAAATAAAGTCAGTAAAGAAGATTTAGACCCATATCCGTTTTTTTACACATAAAATGGCGATTATTTTCTGTTTTTAATAAAAAAGAAGAATAAATAAAGTCAGTAAAGAAGATTTAGGACCCATATACGTTTTTTTACACATAAAATAAAGAAAAGTGTCTGTTTTTAACAAAGAAAAAGACCAAATATATCCAGTAAAGAAGATCGCGACTGTATCCTGTTTTTATACACATAAAATGGCGAACGATTCCTGCATTTAACTAACAGTTCCGTCTAGTTACCTAAAGTTTTTTCGCCCAGTCTGAAGGGGTTTCATCACTTATGAATGTTTCGCCTTTTCGCTGGACCAATGACAAACCATTAGTGCCGCTGGTATCTGTTGACACTAATGTGGTCTATCTAGTACAAGCAGATTACTGAATCGCCGCGTGTGTTTTCAAAAAGTAGAGGCCAATTATACCCTTTGGTGGTATTACCGCCCGAATCGTCACTTTTTATGAATGCGAAAGTCCTTTCTACTCGAAAATATACAATTTTTTTTGTTGGCATGCCCATTTCAGTGGAAATGGGCTTCGTCCGATAAGAGATTTGGTCTGTTTTGGCAACCGAAAAGCCGCCCAATGTTTTAAACGATTCAACGGTACGTTAATTCGAAAAGTATAATTAGTATAACTAATATTACCTTTTTCAAGGTTTGTTACAAGGTTTGTTCGAAAGAACCACGTGGAAAACAAGATAAACACGGAAAGGTAACCGGCAGTAACCCAAAATTTGATTACAGAACTTCTAAAGCGCTTGAATTGAGATCGAGTTTTTTCATATTATGCGGTTGCAAACGACGCAACGGTAAAAATTTCTTTACATAATAAAATATCGTTCGATACGCGAGAAACGTCCTTTACTCTCGTATAGAATACTCCATTTAATCTACAACTATCACAATATATTGTTATAATTAATTATAATTAAAGGTATTATCCAAATATACACGTGCATGTTCTTTACATCTACAAAAAATATTTTATATACCGGGTGGGCAACTAAAAACGAACGTATCGGCCATATCTCAGAGACGATTTATATTACAGCTTCAAGACAAAAAAATATGCCAAAAGTGACGTTTTTGTTCAAGTTTTCCCAATTAAATGGCACTTTTTATACGATAATTCAATAATCGAACAAATAAGGAATGGGGGAGAGCGGGAAACTCGTTATGGAAAATTTCCTGTAAGTTCGGATCTGCTTCGTCGATTTCTACAAACTTGATCTTGAAGAACCCCAGGAGAATTGATTTATACCACTAGGGACGGGATAAAATGGATCAGAAGTGATCGAATACATCCATTAATGGATAACAGAAGAAGATGTTGTTTGAAAGAACTTTTGTCCAGTCGTCGACGTGCGGATAGGACACCAGTTTCAATTTCTTCCAGGCAGAAAGATATACCACAACACCAGGAGGCATCAGACAGGACGACAGCCTCAGCCCGTTTCTGTTCTCTCAATCTTCAATCTCTCATCTTCAAGCTGGTAGCTTGGTATGAGCCTGTCGAGTTATTACGATCCAGTGAAGGACCTAAGAAGCCATATCAACGAAGCGACTGCCATATCGGGCTGCTTAAGGCAGATACATGCGAAAGGACAACAAGGTTAGACTTGTATCAGTCCAATCATGACATACGGAAGAGGAAACCAACAAAAACGAAAAACATGCTTCGGGTAGGTAGCCGAAAAGAAAACGCTCAGTATTATAGTGGGAAAAACAAGAGTTGATCGAATCAGGAATACTGACATCGGGGGACAATGTGGGGACATCGTAAGATGGGGAGGAGACAAAGAAAAAGATACTGGTACGTCCACGTGAGAAGAATGGACCGCCGCGCATCGTACTCGAAGAGAACCGCCGAAGATATGGATGGACAGGTGGCAGTCCACGTCCCAGGAACTGATACAGAGGAACCCGCAAAACTAACAGATCACGAGATGTTAAAAATGAATAAGAAGAAGAAGATTGTGATGTCTGTTCAAAATTCTTTGCGTTCAAAGAACCTATGGTTGTATTTAGCCTCGCGGTAATATTCAAAGTTGGTGTTCACATAAAAACCATTCAAACCAGTTCGAAATTTTCCTTGTGACTTGATATTTTATCGCATTTCCACACACAATATATATCCAGAAACGACCTAAGTCCCATATTTAAAACCTCCTCGTTTGCTTGACAATTTTCCAAAAAGGTTTTAGTTTTTTCTTGCTACCAAACCGTTTTGGTACATTTAAGAGACCCAAGAAGGCTGGTTACCTCTGAGGAATTATTTGGAGAGACGTTGCAGGACTTGTGCTTGTACAATTATTATTGTTCTATAATTTCTCCTCTTGTTGTTAATCTATTATATACGAGGATGGTCCCAAAAGTACCTGGTCCAACACAACAAACAACTGGTGCACAGTCTTGATGAAACAACACTTTCTTCTTAGCCAAATTCTGTCGTTTTTGTTTGATTCCTTGGCTCAAACGTTGCAATAAGCTCGAATAATACTCGCCGTTGATAGTTTTTTCTTTTTAAAGAAAAACGAAGGAAATTATCCCACGGGATTTCCAAATAACCGACCCCATGACTTTGCCTGCAGACGGAACGGTCTTTGACCTCTTTGGAGCTGGTTCTTCCTTTTCTGTTGTTTCGGGTGTGAAGTGCTGGACCCACGTTTCATTCAAACATTACCAAACACTCGACGGAAACATTTTTGTTCAATTGTGAACACCCATCTTACTTATCTTCTTCGACATTTGTAGAGTCGTCACCTCATTTGGTCGACCACAGCGATGCTGGTCTTCGTAGATAGTATGGCCTCTAAGGCTAACGTCTTTCAAATATCACATAACGATGACCAATTTTTTCCATTCACTGGAAACCTTCACTAGCTCGAACTTACCATACCTTTTCACATGTAAACCAGTTTTTTCTAAACTGAAAATAGTCAAATTGTCCAGTCTGATTTCTGAGATCCCGAATCCCGACTCACCAGACCCCACGATAGATGGGGTGTGATGAGTACGGAAGGTGACCCCAAATGGTCCCATTCCCGACCTACGCTCTCAATAACCCATAGATTATGTGATGGTTGTAGATAATTAATTTTATCCTCTTAATAAATTGTAATATAATTTGTAGGATTACAAGATTTTTGCCCTAGAATGGAATGCAACGGTTCGCCAGATTGTATCCCTTTTCCGCCACGTTGCGGACCAAGTAAATTCGATCCGACTTATGTTGGTATTACCGAAGAAGAAAAATTACTCGAAATTAACAAAATGCGGAAAGGTCAAAATTCTAAAAAAGCATGTTTCAAATGTTTCCCTGCAGTTATTGAAGAAACTGCAATCTGTAACTGATGTATTGTAAAAATTTCGAAATATATATTCGTGTTTTCAAAAATATCATTTTTATCTATGGTAGTACGATAATAAATCATTTTTACATCAATTTCAGTTACTTTCTAATGATTTTAATGTCGAACTTGAATCAGGTGCTTCGAAATAGTTAAACATCCTCAACATTCTCCAGATTTGACTCCTATAGATTACCGACAACACGGTAAACGATTTTCTTCGGATAACAAAATCGTGTTTGCGTTTTTGAAGTATCAGTCGACATAAAACCCAGAAACTAGATGAAGACGATTCTAAATTATCAAAAATTTTGTTCTTCACGGCTTCCTGTCATACATAGAACGATCGAAATGATCGAAACTGGTTCGCATGTCGGATTTCTACTCGTTTTTTTTACGGACTCGTCCACCGACATAAACCGTGAGGTCGATCCTGTTCGATTGTGCTGATCTGTACTAAAATTTGTGGCATACGCTTAGTACTTTTTGTTTATCTGTTTATTTTATGTCGTAAAACAATTTATTAGAAGGCCTATTTATTTGTTTGCGGCGAACTAGAGGTAAAATTAACACCAAATGGTGAGTTGAAATAAATTAGTGAATAGTATAGTGAATAGTGGAAAGTTTAGTGAATTTAGTGTGGATATACCGTGGCTATAAATTCACTCTACAGATTAAAAACTGTTCAAATGAATCAAGAGCATTAAATTATGCCGTCGAGGTCTCGATGACGCACGAAAAAACTCCATTGATATACTTAAGACGAATTTAGTGAAAATTTTAGAATCTAAAGACATCTAGAAACCTCCTTTAATGAGGAAATTGGGGAAAGAGCGCTCCAAACGGTGTTGTGTTCTTACAAACTGCTCAGGGCTAAAAAGAATCAGAAATGACGAAAAGTCTAGCACGAGAAGCTCAGTCTTCATCAAACATAATGCAGTGATGCCTCCCCAAAAGTAAAAAACAACAACTAATGTCTCCATTTGCACATATCACACCAAAACGTCATCTTGGCATGCTTTCCACTAAGTTATTCAATCAATTTTGTGCCCAAAGTTGTGGAAGAAGATGTCAAAGTATAGTTTCCATAAGGATTCAGATCAGGCGACCTGGATGGAAGCGATAGATGAAGAAAACTTTGATCTATTTTTTCTAGAACGAATTTAGATGAAGCTCCAGTGCTTATACGCAGTTGATAATCAATGGTATCCACCATCTAGCACATTCCTGCTCAGACCATAATCGTACCACCTCCAAAGGGGTGAATATCTTGATGCAAGGGCGACAATCATAAAACATCTTCTGCAGATATTTCGAGGGCTTCTATGAGCCAGATAACGTACACACGTTGTTACTCTGGGTCTTCTAGCTCTTCATTTTTTTGGCAACTTTCGACAAGACGCCATCTCCACACCATGGGCATCAAGGACGGTCCAGAGTGCCGTTGGTGCATTCAGGAGGACTAAATCGCAGACTACGTTATCTGCGAGTACTCTACATTCATACGAGCGCGGTTTAAACACCTGGACAATCATCAAAACTTGCCTGATGACATCAAGGGGTTCAGGCCAAAGCGCCTGGTGGCGGCTTCTAAAAGGACATCGGCAACGGGCTCAGCCGCTCACACCTATGAACTATGAATTGCTATGAAGGTTTCCTGGAATCGATTGAGCATCCTTGGGGTATATAAATATAGAAAACTGAATCTTCAAAGCGTTAAGTTCAAAAAACTGAAGGAGCGATCAACGCGCGATTATACACTTTTGTTGGAAATTGAGCGAATTAGTGACCGAAACTCGTGGTGGTTTTTAAAGGGTTTGGGGATGATGGGGATAATACGAAATCGAGTCGTATCAGAAGGTATTAAATGGTACTTTAGAACCGAAAAATATTTTAGGTATGCTACAAAACTACGAAGAATCATCCTAAACCATCAACGGACCAATCAAATGTACGCAACGAAAAAATTATTAAACTCAAATCGGCTAAATCTCGTGAACTTAGAGGTGGTATTTTCTACAGAGGGTGTGACTGCTGCAAATGGTTCGGTAAGTAAAATTCATTCGAATACGCCCTCTGTCGATAGGAATGCGAACGATGGAGATGTACGGGGTTTTTCACGACGAGTTGAATCGATGAAAATTTGCTTGCATGGGTTTTCCGAACTGCTATTTCCAGCTAAAACAATTTCGGTTTCATGACCCAAACTTCGTTATTTTGGACGGAATGCTGTAGGTTTTATTGAATTTTTGGAATCTACGCGAAATTTTAATATAACTTTATAAAAGGCATCGTATGTCTAAAAGCTACCATTTTTTATTTATTTAACATTTTCGAAATTTTCGGACACATGCAGCCCTCCACTAAAAAAATTATATTTCTGAGTTTAAGTGAGCCAGGTCTGATATTTTCGGGATTTGGATAAATAAAACATACAGCTTTCAAAATGTGCGAAAACCTTGGCAAAAATTTATACAGGGTGTTCGGAAAATGGTGCCGAATTTCGCTATCTAAAAAAAAATTAAAAACCATGAAAATTTCAGTTTTATGACCCAAACTTCGTTATTTTGGACGGAATGCTGTAGGTTTTATTGAATTTTTGGAATCTACGCGAAATTTTAATATAACTTTATGTAAAGCATGGTATGCCTAAAGTCCACCATTTTTTATTTATTTAACATTTTCGAAATTTTCGGACACACGCAGTCCTCCACTAAAAAAATTATATTTCTGAGTTTAAGTGAGCCAGGTCTGATATTTTCGGGATTTGGATAAATAAAACATACAGCTTTCAAAATGTGCGAAAACCTTGGCAAAAATTTATACAGGGTGTTCGGAAAATGGTGCCGAATTTCGCTATCTAAAAAAAAATTAAAAACCATGAAAATTTCAGTTTTATGACCCAAACTTCGTTATTTTGGACGGAATGTTATAGTTTTTATTAAATTTTTAGAATCTACGCGAAATTTCAATATTATTTTATATAAGGCATACCATTTTTTAATTATTTAACATTTTCGAAATTTTCGGACACATGCAGCCCTCCACTAAAAAAATTATATTTCTGAGTTTAAGTGAGCCAGGTCTTATATTTTTGGGATTTGTATAAATAAAACATACAGCTTTCAAAATGTGCGAAAACCTTGGCAAAAATTTATACAGGGTGTTCGGAAAATGGTGCCGAATTTCGCTATCTAAAAAAAAATTAAAAACCATGAAAATTTCAGTTTTATGACCCAAACTTCGTTATTTTGGACGGAATGTTATAGGTTTTATTGAATTTTTGGAATCTACGCGAAATTTTAATATAACTTTATAAAAGGCATCGTATGTCTAAAAGCCACCATTTTTTATTTATTTAACATTTTCGAAATTTTCGGACACACGCAGTCCTCCACTAAAAAAATTATATTTCTGAGTTTAAGTGAGCCAGGTCTGATATTTTCGGGATTTGGATAAATAAAACATACAGCTTTCAAAATGTGCGAAAACCTTGGCAAAAATTTATACAGGGTGTTCGGAAAATGGTGCCGAATTTCGCTATCTAAAAAAAAATTAAAAACCATGAAAATTTCAGTTTTATGACCCAAACTTCGTTATTTTGGACGGAATGTTATAGGTTTTATTGAATTTTTGGAATCTAAGCGAAATTTTAATATAAATTTATAAAAGGCATCGTATGTCTAAAAGCCACCATTTTTTATTTATTTAACATTTTCGAAATTTTCGGACACACGCAGTCCTCCACTAAAAAAATTATATTTCTGAGTTTAAGTGAGCCAGGTCTGATATTTTCGGGATTTGGATAAATAAAACATACAGCTTTCAAAATGTGCGAAAACCTTGGCAAAAATTTATACAGGGTGTTCGGAAAATGGTGCCGAATTTCGCTATCTAAAAAAAAATTAAAAACCATGAAAATTTCAGTTTTATGACCCAAACTTCGTTATTTTGGACGGAATGCTGTAGGTTTTATTGAACTTTTGGAATCTACGCGAAATTTTAATATAACTTTATGTAAAGCATGGTATGCCTAAAGTCCACCATTTTTTATTTATTTAACATTTTCGAAATTTTCGGACACACGCAGTCCTCCACTAAAAAAATTATATTTCTGAGTTTAAGTGAGCCAGGTCTGATATTTTTGGGATTTGGATAAATAAAACATACAGCTTTCAAAATTTGCGAAAACCTTGGCAAAAATTTATACAGGGTGTTCGGAAAATGGTGCCGAATTTCGCTATCTAAAAAAAATTAAAAACCATGAAAATTTCAGTTTTTTCAAGTTTCTACGAAAACCGTTAATTTGAAATATATGAATTTACTAACGAAGTCCCCTTAATTTAAAGCGTAGAATCTAATGGTAAAGAGAAAAATAGGGGTTGCCATTTGAAAAAATTGAGTTTTCGAAGTTTTTAGATAGCGAAATTTGGCACCATTTTCTGAACACCCTGTATAAATTTTTGTCAAGGTTTTCGCAAATTTTGAAAGCTGTATGTTTTATTTATCCAAATCCCAAAAATATTAAACCTGATTCACTTAGAACTTAGAAATATAATTTTTTTAGTGGATGGCTGCATGTGTCCGAAAATTTCGAAAATGTGAAATAATTAAAAAATGGTAAACTTTAGGCATACCATGCCTTATATAAAATAATATTGAAATTTCGCGTAGATTCTAAAAATTTAATAAAAACCATAACATTCCGTCTAAAATAACGAAGTTTCGGTCTATTTCCGGTATAACCGGAAACGAGCATTTCGGAAAACCCATGTAAGGAAACTTTCAAAACACTAGTCCCAATACCTTCAAGGGTTATTGTACCATTGGAAATACTTCCGTATATACCTACTAATTTGGCGATTTCGAAACTGTAAAATCCATTTATCGAAATGTCGAAAGTTTGTATTTCCGGTTTTTACAATTAATCTGTATCTCGATTTAAAAGTGGATTACGAAACTTCAGTTACTTTTTATTTTAAAAACATGTCGGTATTTTATAGAAAAACATCTTTTTCGACCAATTTAGATAACCTAACCTAACATAATTCGAATTCTGGATTCTACGATCTCGAAAACGCTAAGAATGACAGTCATTCGATTATTTCTATCGATTAATCGATTCTCTTAATTCGATTAATGTACTTTGTACGCCTTGTTGCCATAAATATGTTATACGAGGGTCGCTACTAAATTTTTGAGATATATCGACACTGATGTGAATATGTCAAATCTGACATTGACATTGACGTGTTGTCGAATGCTATTTGAGTTATTTAAATATACTTGAAACATTAATCTCGGTCAAAAACGGAATTAATCCACGTGGATTTAACCAACAACAGTGTGCCAATCGACTCGCTTCGAAGCATTTCGATTGATCGCTTTTTTTCTTGGAATAACTGGAAATGTCGCCAGCGTTGCATTAGAGCAACGTAGAAAGGTCAATTCTGGATGATACGCCTGCATTTCTTTACCAAGAGTGTTGGGAAAAATCAGGGAAACCAAAATCAGAAGACGAATCATTCCCCACCGCGATAATGCATTTTGGAAAAGTCGAAACGTCGAATTTATGGCTCATCCACCAAACGGTGGATGAATTACTAATATATTTTTGTTTTTCTATATCGAACTCAAAATAGCGGCTCTCGTATAGGTAATTTTGGACTAATCCTCTAATTTTTTCAAAATCAACGGACCCCGCTTCATATTTGACGGATAAATAGGGGACGTAACCGTATTATTGCAGGTTTGCAGGACGATTGTTTGAGGACTGGTTGTCACGGTTCTCCGGAATGTCTGACGAACCCGCCTACGTGCGGACCTAGTCAATTCTGCGACGGTAAACATCTGAGGAAAAAGAAAGATGAAAAAAAGCAATCGAACAAATCTGATCATCATCTGGGCGATACCAGACATTGTTTTAAATGTTATCCGGCCGTAATACAAGATCCAGTACCCGCTTTCATGTTGTAGATCTTGAAAAATAGTTTGGAGGAATAAAAGTTTCCAAAAAATTGTTGACTATTTGTTATTAGGGCTACTAGGGAAAGTAATTTCGTTTGTGTACGCAAAGACGATCTACTGTAGCTTCGTCACTGATGTCGTCGTTCAAATCAACCGCCCCAAATCCGCAGACGGCGACAGATCACCACCATCGACACACCATCTTGAAAACGTCCTGGTACGGGATGGATGCAATCTGAGTTTGATGCAACCAAGACCTATGCTGCTATTTTTGGCACTGCAACTCTCAGGATTTGATCCAACCGCAACTTCGCTTGCTGGGTGTTGATATTGGAAGCAATATGTCACGTGACCGATTTAGCCAATTCACAAAAACATATATACTCCGCAACAGTTTATAGTCCTCTACAAGGCCCAGAGATTCGTCCTACTGATTTGGGAAAGGTGCCTCTGTAAGGTTGAGGTTATGGTGGATGGTAGAGTGCACCGCAATAGCATTGAAGACGAAAAAGAAGAAGAAATACCTGACAAACAAAGTATTCTTCGCAGAAGAAGAAGGGGATGGCGACGGCAACATCTAATCTGTGTTATTTTTATAATCGAACCGATTATTTGCAATGAAAGTCAACTGACATTTGTAATGATGTTTAAATGAATCGAAAATTGACTTTATATGAAAACTTACCGAGTTGAATTGAAGGTATTAATCCAAAAATGGCTAGCAACGTGAAACTTGTCATTATTACATTTAAATGGTGTAGCACGATCACTCGATCCTACGAATTACCTGGAAAAAATATTTGAAATGCAATTTCCAAAAGAAATAATTCGATACAATATTTGTTTTTGATTTTTTCGTTTTATGAAATATTTTCAGTTGTGTACGACTTCAAATTCCACCGAAAATTTATCTCAAATTTGGTTTCTTCTCCACTAAAAACTGTTTTTTATCGCATTCGAAAAAGTTTTTCCATCGGGGCAACGAACCTTTTCACATTTCTTTAATCGCATTGAGCAAAACTCACGATACGCAACTAGAATTGAGTGACCGTCCACCTTATTAACAATATCTGACCCCCTGTGACTTTTTCGTGTTTCTTATTTGTTATTTATCGCATTCGAAAAGGTTTTTCCATCAGGGCAACGAACCTTTTCACATTTCTTTAATCGCATTGAGCAAAACTCACAAAATGCAACTAGAATTGAGTGACCGTCCACCTTATTAACAATATCTGATCCCCTGTGACTTTTTCGTGTTTCTTAACTGTTATTTAACGCATTCGAAAAGGTTTTTCCATCGGGGAAAGGAACCTTTTCACATTTCTTTAATCGCATTGAGCAAAACTCACGATACGCAACTAGAATTGAGTGTCCATCCACCTTATTAACAATATCTGACCCCCTGTGACTTTTTCGTGTTTCTTAACTGTTATTTATCGCATTCGAAAAAGTTTTTCCATCGGGGCAACGAACCTTTTCACATTTCTTTAATCGCATTGAGCAAAACTCACGATACGCAACTAGAATTGAGTGACCGTCCACCTTATTAACAATATCTGACCCCCTGTGACTTTTTCGTGTTTCTTATTTGTTATTTATCGCATTCGAAAAGGTTTTTCCATCAGGGCAACGAACCTTTTCACATTTCTTTAATCGCATTGAGCAAAACTCACAAAATGCAACCAGAATTGATTGACCAGCCACCTTATTAACAATATCTGACCCCCTGTGACTTTTTCGTGTTTCTCAACTGTTATTTATCGCATTCGAAAAGGTTTTTCCATCAGGGCAACGAACCTTTTCACATTTCTTTAATCGCATTGAGCAAAACTCACAAAATGCAACCAGAATTGAGTGACCGTCCACCTTATTAACAATATCTGACCCCCTGTGACTTTTTCGTGTTTCTTAACTGTTTTTTATCGCATTCGAAAAAGTTTTTCCATCGGGGCAACGAACCTTTTCACATTTCTTTAATCGCATTGAGCAAAACTCACGATACGCAACTAGAATTGAGTGACCGTCCACCTTATTAACAATATCTGACCCCCTGTGACTTTTTCGTGTTTCTTATTTGTTATTTATCGCATTCGAAAAGGTTTTTCCATCAGGGCAACGAACCTTTTCACATTTCTTTAATCGCATTGAGCAAAACTCACAAAATGCAACTAGAATTGAGTGACCGTCCACCTTATTAACAATATCTGATCCCCTGTGACTTTTTCGTGTTTCTTAACTGTTATTTAACGCATTCGAAAAGGTTTTTCCATCGGGGAAAGGAACCTTTTCACATTTCTTTAATCGCATTGAGCAAAACTCACGATACGCAACTAGAATTGAGTGTCCATCCACCTTATTAACAATATCTGACCCCCTGTGACTTTTTCGTGTTTCTTAACTGTTATTTATCGCATTCGAAAAAGTTTTTCCATCGGGGCAACGAACCTTTTCACATTTCTTTAATCGCATTGAGCAAAACTCACGATACGCAACTAGAATTGAGTGACCGTCCACCTTATTAACAATATCTGACCCCCTGTGACTTTTTCGTGTTTCTTATTTGTTATTTATCGCATTCGAAAAGGTTTTTCCATCAGGGCAACGAACCTTTTCACATTTCTTTAATCGCATTGAGCAAAACTCACAAAATGCAACCAGAATTGAGTGACCGTCCACCTTATTAACAATATCTGACCCCCTGTGACTTTTTCGTGTTTCTTAACTGTTTTTTATCGCATTCGAAAAAGTTTTTCCATCGGTGCAACGAACCTTTTCACATTTCTTTCATCGCATTGAGCAAAACTCACGATACGCAACCAGAATTGAGTGACCGTCCACCTTATTAACAATATCTGACCCCCTGTGACTTTTTCGTGTTTCTTAACTGTTTTTTATCGCATTCGAAAAAGTTTTTCCATCGGGGCAACGAACCTTTTCACATTTCTTTAATCGCATTGAGCAAAACTCACGATACGCAACTAGAATTGAGTGACCGTCCACCTTATTAACAATATCTGACCCCCTGTGACTTTTTCGTGTTTCTTATTTGTTATTTATCGCATTCGAAAAGGTTTTTCCATCAGGGCAACGAACCTTTTCACATTTCTTTAATCGCATTGAGCAAAACTCACGATACGCAACTAGAATTGAGTGACCGTCCACCTTATTAACAATATCTGACCCCCTGTGACTTTTTCGTGTTTCTTAACTGTTATTTATCGCATTCGAAAAAGTTTTTCCATCGGGGCAACGAACCTTTTCACATTTCTTTAATCGCATTGAGCAAAACTCACGATACGCAACTAGAATTGAGTGACCGTCCACCTTATTAACAATATCTGACCCCCTGTGACTTTTTCGTGTTTCTTATTTGTTATTTATCGCATTCGAAAAGGTTTTTCCATCAGGGCAACGAACCTTTTCACATTTCTTTAATCGCATTGAGCAAAACTCACGATACGCAACTAGAATTGAGTGACCGTCCACCTTATTAACAATATCTGACCCCCTGTGACTTTTTCGTGTTTCTTAACTGTTTTTTATCGCATTCGAAAAAGTTTTTCCATCGGGGCAACGAACCTTTTCACATTTCTTTAATCGCATTGAGCAAAACTCACGATACGCAACTAGAATTGAGTGACCGTCCACCTTATTAACAATATCTGACCCCCTGTGACTTTTTCGTGTTTCTTATTTGTTATTTATCGCATTCGAAAAGGTTTTTCCATCAGGGCAACGAACCTTTTCACATTTCTTTAATCGCATTGAGCAAAACTCACGATACGCAACTAGAATTGAGTGACCGTCCACCTTATTAACAATATCTGACCCCCTGTGACTTTTTCGTGTTTCTTAACTGTTATTTATCGCATTCGAAAAAGTTTTTCCATCGGGGCAACGAACCTTTTCACATTTCTTTAATCGCATTGAGCAAAACTCACGATACGCAACTAGAATTGAGTGACCGTCCACCTTATTAACAATATCTGACCCCCTGTGACTTTTTCGTGTTTCTTATTTGTTATTTATCGCATTCGAAAAGGTTTTTCCATCAGGGCAACGAACCTTTTCACATTTCTTTAATCGCATTGAGCAAAACTCACGATACGCAACTAGAATTGAGTGACCGTCCACCTTATTAACAATATCTGACCCCCTGTGACTTTTTCGTGTTTCTTAACTGTTATTTATCGCATTCGAAAAAGTTTTTCCATCGGGGCAACGAACCTTTTCACATTTCTTTAATCGCATTGAGCAAAACTCACGATACGCAACTAGAATTGAGTGACCGTCCACCTTATTAACAATATCTGACCCCCTGTGACTTTTTCGTGTTTCTTATTTGTTATTTATCGCATTCGAAAAGGTTTTTCCATCAGGGCAACGAACCTTTTCACATTTCTTTAATCGCATTGAGCAAAACTCACAAAATGCAACCAGAATTGAGTGACCGTCCACCTTATTAACAATATCTGACCCCCTGTGACTTTTTCGTGTTTCTTATTTGTTATTTATCGCATTCGAAAAGGTTTTTCCATCAGGGCAACGAACCTTTTCACATTTCTTTAATCGCATTGAGCAAAACTCACAAAATGCAACCAGAATTGATTGACCAGCCACCTTATTAACAATATCTGACCCCCTGTGACTTTTTCGTGTTTCTCAACTGTTATTTATCGCATTCGAAAAGGTTTTTCCATCAGGGCAACGAACCTTTTCACATTTCTTTAATCGCATTGAGCAAAACTCACGATACGCAACTAGAATTGAGTGACCGTCCACCTTATTAACAATATCTGACCCCCTGTGACTTTTTCGTGTTTCTTATTTGTTATTTATCGCATTCGAAAAGGTTTTTCCATCAGGGCAACGAACCTTTTCACATTTCTTTAATCGCATTGAGCAAAACCCACGATACGCAACTAGAATTGAGTGACCGTCCACCTTATTAACAATATCTGACCCCCTGTGACTTTTTCGTGTTTCTTAACTGTTTTTTATCGCATTCGAAAAAGTTTTTCCATCGGGGCAACGAACCTTTTCACATTTCTTTAATCGCATTGAGCAAAACTCACAAAATGCAACCAGAATTGAGTGACCGTCCACCTTATTAACAATATCTGACCCCCTGTGACTTTTTCGTGTTTCTTATTTGTTATTTATCGCATTCGAAAAGGTTTTTCCATCAGGGCAACGAACCTTTTCACATTTCTTTAATCGCATTGAGCAAAACTCACAAAATGCAACCAGAATTGAGTGACCGTCCACCTTATTAACAATATCTGACCCCCTGTGACTTTTTCGTGTTTCTTATTTGTTATTTATCGCATTCGAAAAGGTTTTTCCATCAGGGCAACGAACCTTTTCACATTTCTTTAATCGCATTGAGCAAAACTCACGATACGCAACTAGAATTGAGTGACCGTCCACCTTATTAACAATATCTGACCCCCTGTGACTTTTTCGTGTTTCTTATTTGTTATTTATCGCATTCGAAAAGGTTTTTCCATCAGGGCAACGAACCTTTTCACATTTCTTTAATCGCATTGAGCAAAACCCACGATACGCAACTAGAATTGAGTGACCGTCCACCTTATTAACAATATCTGACCCCCTGTGACTTTTTCGTGTTTCTTAACTGTTTTTTATCGCATTCGAAAAAGTTTTTCCATCGGGGCAACGAACCTTTTCACATTTCTTTAATCGCATTGAGCAAAACTCACGATACGCAACTAGAATTGAGTGACCGTCCACCTTATTAACAATATCTGACCCCCTGTGACTTTTTCGTGTTTCTTATTTGTTATTTATCGCATTCGAAAAGGTTTTTCCATCAGGGCAACGAACCTTTTCACATTTCTTTAATCGCATTGAGCAAAACTCACGATACGCAACTAGAATTGAGTGACCGTCCACCTTATTAACAATATCTGACCCCCTGTGACTTTTTCGTGTTTCTTAACTGTTATTTATCGCATTCGAAAAAGTTTTTCCATCGGGGCAACGAACCTTTTCACATTTCTTTAATCGCATTGAGCAAAACTCACGATACGCAACTAGAATTGAGTGACCGTCCACCTTATTAACAATATCTGACCCCCTGTGACTTTTTCGTGTTTCTTATTTGTTATTTATCGCATTCGAAAAGGTTTTTCCATCAGGGCAACGAACCTTTTCACATTTCTTTAATCGCATTGAGCAAAACTCACAAAATGCAACTAGAATTGAGTGACCGTCCACCTTATTAACAATATCTGACCCCCTGTGACTTTTTCGTGTTTCTTAACTGTTTTTTATCGCATTCGAAAAAGTTTTTCCATCGGTGCAACGAACCTTTTCACATTTCTTTAATCGCATTGAGCAAAACTCACAAAATGCAACTAGAATTGAGTGACCGTCCACCTTATTAACAATATCTGACCCCCTGTGACTTTTTCGTGTTTCTTATTTGTTATTTATCGCATTCGAAAAGGTTTTTCCATCAGGGCAACGAACCTTTTCACATTTCTTTAATCGCATTGAGCAAAACTCACAAAATGCAACTAGAATTGAGTGACCGTCCACCTTATTAACAATATCTGACCCCCTGTGACTTTTTCGTGTTTCTTAACTGTTTTTTATCGCATTCGAAAAAGTTTTTCCATCGGTGCAACGAACCTTTTCACATTTCTTTAATCGCATTGAGCAAAACTCACAAAATGCAACTAGAATTGAGTGACCGTCCACCTTATTAACAATATCTGATCCCCAGTGACTTTTTCGTGCTTCTTAACTGTTTTTTATCGTATTCGAAAAGGTTTTTCCATCAGGGCAACGAACCTTTTCACATTTCTTTAATCGCATTGAGCAAAACTCACAAAATGCAACTAGAATTGAGTGACCGTCCACCTTATTAACAATATCTGACCCCCTGTGACTTTTTCGTGTTTCTTAACTGTTATTTATCGCATTCGAAAAAGTTTTTCCATCGGGGCAACGAACCTTTTCACATTTCTTTAATCGCATTGAGCAAAACTCACGATACGCAACTAGAATTGAGTGACCGTCCACCTTATTAACAATATCTGACCCCCTGTGACTTTTTCGTGTTTCTTATTTGTTATTTATCGCATTCGAAAAGGTTTTTCCATCAGGGCAACGAACCTTTTCACATTTCTTTAATCGCATTGAGCAAAACTCACAAAATGCAACTAGAATTGAGTGACCGTCCACCTTATTAACAATATCTGACCCCCTGTGACTTTTTCGTGTTTCTTAACTGTTTTTTATCGCATTCGAAAAAGTTTTTCCATCGGTGCAACGAACCTTTTCACATTTCTTTAATCGCATTGAGCAAAACTCACAAAATGCAACTAGAATTGAGTGACCGTCCACCTTATTAACAATATCTGATCCCCAGTGACTTTTTCGTGCTTCTTAACTGTTTTTTATCGTATTCGAAAAGGTTTTTCCATCAGGGCAACGAACCTTTTCACATTTCTTTAATCGCATTGAGCAAAACTCACAAAATGCAACTAGAATTGAGTGACCGTCCACCTTATTAACAATATCTGACCCCCTGTGACTTTTTCGTGTTTCTTAACTGTTATTTATCGCATTCGAAAAAGTTTTTCCATCGGGGCAACGAACCTTTTCACATTTCTTTAATCGCATTGAGCAAAACTCACGATACGCAACTAGAATTGAGTGACCGTCCACCTTATTAACAATATCTGACCCCCTGTGACTTTTTCGTGTTTCTTATTTGTTATTTATCGCATTCGAAAAGGTTTTTCCATCAGGGCAACGAACCTTTTCACATTTCTTTAATCGCATTGAGCAAAACTCACAAAATGCAACTAGAATTGAGTGACCGTCCACCTTATTAACAATATCTGACCCCCTGTGACTTTTTCGTGTTTCTTAACTGTTTTTTATCGCATTCGAAAAAGTTTTTCCATCGGTGCAACGAACCTTTTCACATTTCTTTAATCGCATTGAGCAAAACTCACAAAATGCAACTAGAATTGAGTGACCGTCCACCTTATTAACAATATCTGATCCCCAGTGACTTTTTCGTGCTTCTTAACTGTTTTTTATCGTATTCGAAAAGGTTTTTCCATCAGGGCAACGAACCTTTTCACATTTCTTTAATCGCATTGAGCAAAACTCACAAAATGCAACTAGAATTGAGTGACCGTCCACCTTATTAACAATATCTGACCCCCTGTGACTTTTTCGTGTTTCTTAACTGTTATTTATCGCATTCGAAAAAGTTTTTCCATCGGGGCAACGAACCTTTTCACATTTCTTTAATCGCATTGAGCAAAACTCACGATACGCAACCAGAATTGATTGACCGTCCACCTTATTAACAATATCTGATCCCCAGTGACTTTTTCGTGCTTCTTAACTGTTTTTTATCGTATTCGAAAAAGTTTTTCCATCGGGGCAAAGAACCTATTCACATTTCTTTAATCGCATTGAGCAAAACTCACAAAATGCAACTAGAATTGAGTGACCGTCCACCTTATTAACAATATCTGACCCCCTGTGACTTTTTCGTGTTTCTTAACTGTTATTTATCGCATTCGAAAAAGTTTTTCCATCGGGGCAACGAACCTTTTCACATTTCTTTAATCGCATTGAGCAAAACTCACGATACGCAACTAGAATTGAGTGACCGTCCACCTTATTAACAATATCTGACCCCCTGTGACTTTTTCGTGTTTCTTAACTGTTTTTTATCGCATTCGAAAAAGTTTTTCCATCGGTGCAACGAACCTTTTCACATTTCTTTAATCGCATTGAGCAAAACTCACGATACGCAACCAGAATTGATTGACCGTCCACCTTATTAACAATATCTGATCCCCAGTGACTTTTTCGTGCTTCTTAACTGTTTTTTATCGTATTCGAAAAGGTTTTTCCATCAGGGCAACGAACCTATTCACATTTCTTTAATCGCATTGAGCAAAACTCACAAAATGCAACTAGAATTGAGTGACCGTCCACCTTATTAACAATATCTGACCCCCTGTGACTTTTTCGTGTTTCTTAACTGTTATTTATCGCATTCGAAAAAGTTTTTCCATCGGGGCAACGAACCTTTTCACATTTCTTTAATCGCATTGAGCAAAACTCACGATACGCAACTAGAATTGAGTGACCGTCCACCTTATTAACAATATCTGACCCCCTGTGACTTTTTCGTGTTTCTTATTTGTTATTTATCGCATTCGAAAAGGTTTTTCCATCAGGGCAACGAACCTTTTCACATTTCTTTAATCGCATTGAGCAAAACTCACGATACGCAACTAGAATTGAGTGACCGTCCACCTTATTAACAATATCTGACCCCCTGTGACTTTTTCGTGTTTCTTAACTGTTTTTTATCGCATTCGAAAAAGTTTTTCCATCGGTGCAACGAACCTTTTCACATTTCTTTAATCGCATTGAGCAAAACTCACAAAATGCAACTAGAATTGAGTGACCGTCCACCTTATTAACAATATCTGATCCCCAGTGACTTTTTCGTGCTTCTTAACTGTTTTTTATCGTATTCGAAAAGGTTTTTCCATCAGGGCAACGAACCTATTCACATTTCTTTAATCGCATTGAGCAAAACTCACAAAATGCAACCAGAATTGATTGACCAGCCACCTTATTAACAATATCTGACCCCCTGTGACTTTTTCGTGTTTCTCAACTGTTATTTATCGCATTCGAAAAGGTTTTTCCATCAGGGCAACGAACCTTTTCACATTTCTTTAATCGCATTGAGCAAAACTCACGATACGCAACTAGAATTGAGTGACCGTCCACCTTATTAACAATATCTGACCCCCTGTGACTTTTTCGTGTTTCTTATTTGTTATTTATCGCATTCGAAAAGGTTTTTCCATCAGGGCAACGAACCTTTTCACATTTCTTTAATCGCATTGAGCAAAACCCACGATACGCAACTAGAATTGAGTGACCGTCCACCTTATTAACAATATCTGACCCCCTGTGACTTTTTCGTGTTTCTTAACTGTTTTTTATCGCATTCGAAAAAGTTTTTCCATCGGTGCAACGAACCTTTTCACATTTCTTTAATCGCATTGAGCAAAACTCACAAAATGCAACTAGAATTGAGTGACCGTCCACCTTATTAACAATATCTGATCCCCAGTGACTTTTTCGTGCTTCTTAACTGTTTTTTATCGTATTCGAAAAAGTTTTTCCATCGGGGCAACGAACCTATTCACATTTCTTTAATCGCATTGAGCAAAACTCACAAAATGCAACCAGAATTGATTGACCAGCCACCTTATTAACAATATCTGACCCCCTGTGACTTTTTCGTGTTTCTCAACTGTTATTTATCGCATTCGAAAAGGTTTTTCCATCAGGGCAACGAACCTTTTCACATTTCTTTAATCGCATTGAGCAAAACTCACGATACGCAACTAGAATTGAGTGACCGTCCACCTTATTAACAATATCTGACCCCCTGTGACTTTTTCGTGTTTCTTATTTGTTATTTATCGCATTCGAAAAGGTTTTTCCATCAGGGCAACGAACCTTTTCACATTTCTTTAATCGCATTGAGCAAAACTCACGATACGCAACTAGAATTGAGTGACCGTCCACCTTATTAACAATATCTGATCCCCAGTGACTTTTTCGTGCTTCTTAACTGTTTTTTATCGTATTCGAAAAGGTTTTTCCATCAGGGCAACGAACCTATTCACATTTCTTTAATCGCATTGAGCAAAACTCACAAAATGCAACCAGAATTGATTGACCAGCCACCTTATTAACAATATCTGACCCCCTGTGACTTTTTCGTGTTTCTCAACTGTTATTTATCGCATTCGAAAAGGTTTTTCCATCAGGGCAACGAACCTTTTCACATTTCTTTAATCGCATTGAGCAAAACTCACGATACGCAACTAGAATTGAGTGACCGTCCACCTTATTAACAATATCTGACCCCCTGTGACTTTTTCGTGTTTCTTATTTGTTATTTATCGCATTCGAAAAGGTTTTTCCATCAGGGCAACGAACCTTTTCACATTTCTTTAATCGCATTGAGCAAAACTCACGATACGCAACTAGAATTGAGTGACCGTCCACCTTATTAACAATATCTGACCCCCTGTGACTTTTTCGTGTTTCTTAACTGTTTTTTATCGCATTCGAAAAAGTTTTTCCATCGGTGCAACGAACCTTTTCACATTTCTTTAATCGCATTGAGCAAAACTCACAAAATGCAACTAGAATTGAGTGACCGTCCACCTTATTAACAATATCTGATCCCCAGTGACTTTTTCGTGCTTCTTAACTGTTTTTTATCGTATTCGAAAAGGTTTTTCCATCAGGGCAACGAACCTATTCACATTTCTTTAATCGCATTGAGCAAAACTCACAAAATGCAACCAGAATTGATTGACCAGCCACCTTATTAACAATATCTGACCCCCTGTGACTTTTTCGTGTTTCTCAACTGTTATTTATCGCATTCGAAAAGGTTTTTCCATCAGGGCAACGAACCTTTTCACATTTCTTTAATCGCATTGAGCAAAACTCACGATACGCAACTAGAATTGAGTGACCGTCCACCTTATTAACAATATCTGACCCCCTGTGACTTTTTCGTGTTTCTTAACTGTTTTTTATCGCATTCGAAAAAGTTTTTCCATCGGGGCAACGAACCTTTTCACATTTCTTTAATCGCATTGAGCAAAACTCACAAAATGCAACTAGAATTGAGTGACCGTCCACCTTATTAACAATATCTGATCCCCAGTGACTTTTTCGTGCTTCTTAACTGTTTTTTATCGTATTCGAAAAGGTTTTTCCATCAGGGCAACGAACCTATTCACATTTCTTTAATCGCATTGAGCAAAACTCACAAAATGCAACTAGAATTGAGTGACCGTCCACCTTATTAACAATATCTGACCCCCTGTGACTTTTTCGTGTTTCTTATTTGTTATTTATCGCATTCGAAAAGGTTTTTCCATCAGGGCAACGAACCTATTCACATTTCTTTAATCGCATTGAGCAAAACTCACAAAATGCAACTAGAATTGAGTGACCGTCCACCTTATTAACAATATCTGACCCCCTGTGACTTTTTCGTGTTTCTTAACTGTTATTTATCGCATTCGAAAAGGTTTTTCCATCGGGGCAACGAACCTTTTCACATTTCTTTAATCGCATTGAGCAAAACTCACGATACGCAACTAGAATTGAGTGACCGTCCACCTTATTAACAATATCTGACCCCCTGTGACTTTTTCGTGTTTCTTAACTGTTATTTATCGCATTCGAAAAAGTTTTTCCATCGGGGCAACGAACCTTTTCACATTTCTTTAATCGCATTGAGCAAAACTCACGATACGCAACTAGAATTGAGTGACCGTCCACCTTATTAACAATATCTGACCCCCTGTGACTTTTTCGTGTTTCTCAACTGTTATTTATCGCATTCGAAAAAGTTTTTCCATCGGGGCAACGAACCTTTTCACATTTCTTTAATCGCATTGAGCAAAACTCACGATACGCAACCAGAATTGAGTGACCGTCCACCTTATTAACAATATCTGACCCCCTGTGACTTTTTCGTGTTTCTTATTTGTTATTTATCGCATTCGAAAAGGTTTTTCCATCAGGGCAACGAACCTTTTCACATTTCTTTAATCGCATTGAGCAAAACTCACGATACGCAACTAGAATTGAGTGACCGTCCACCTTATTAACAATATCTGACCCCCTGTGACTTTTTCGTGTTTCTTAACTGTTATTTATCGCATTCGAAAAAGTTTTTCCATCGGGGCAACGAACCTTTTCACATTTCTTTAATCGCATTGAGCAAAACTCACGATACGCAACTAGAATTGAGTGACCGTCCACCTTATTAACAATATCTGACCCCCTGTGACTTTTTCGTGTTTCTTATTTGTTATTTATCGCATTCGAAAAGGTTTTTCCATCGGGGCAACGAACCTTTTCACATTTCTTTAATCGCATTGAGCAAAACTCACAAAATGCAACCAGAATTGAGTGACCGTCCACCTTATTAACAATATCTGACCCCCTGTGACTTTTTCGTGTTTCTTAACTGTTATTTATCGCATTCGAAAAGGTTTTTCCATCGGGGCAACGAACCTTTTCACATTTCTTTAATCGCATTGAGCAAAACTCACGATACGCAACTAGAATTGAGTGACCGTCCACCTTATTAACAATATCTGACCCCCTGTGACTTTTTCGTGTTTCTTAACTGTTATTTATCGCATTCGAAAAAGTTTTTCCATCGGGGCAACGAACCTTTTCACATTTCTTTAATCGCATTGAGCAAAACTCACGATACGCAACTAGAATTGAGTGACCGTCCACCTTATTAACAATATCTGACCCCCTGTGACTTTTTCGTGTTTCTTATTTGTTATTTATCGCATTCGAAAAGGTTTTTCCATCAGGGCAACGAACCTTTTCACATTTCTTTAATCGCATTGAGCAAAACTCACAAAATGCAACCAGAATTGAGTGACCGTCCACCTTATTAACAATATCTGACCCCCTGTGACTTTTTCGTGTTTCTTAACTGTTATTTATCGCATTCGAAAAGGTTTTTCCATCGGGGCAACGAACCTTTTCACATTTCTTTAATCGCATTGAGCAAAACTCACGATACGCAACTAGAATTGAGTGACCGTCCACCTTATTAACAATATCTGACCCCCTGTGACTTTTTCGTGTTTTTTATTTGTTATTTATCGCATTCGAAAAGGTTTTTCCATCGGGGCAACGAACCTTTTCACATTTCTTTAATCGCATTGAGCAAAACTCACAAAATGCAACCAGAATTGAGTGACCGTCCACCTTATTAACAATATCTGACCCCCTGTGACTTTTTCGTGTTTCTTAACTGTTATTTATCGCATTCGAAAAGGTTTTTCCATCGGGGCAACGAACCTTTTCACATTTCTTTAATCGCATTGAGCAAAACTCACGATACGCAACTAGAATTGAGTGACCGTCCACCTTATTAACAATATCTGACCCCCTGTGACTTTTTCGTGTTTCTTAACTGTTATTTATCGCATTCGAAAAAGTTTTTCCATCGGGGCAACGAACCTTTTCACATTTCTTTAATCGCATTGAGCAAAACTCACGATACGCAACTAGAATTGAGTGACCGTCCACCTTATTAACAATATCTGACCCCCTGTGACTTTTTCGTGCTTCTTAACTGTTTTTTATCGTATTCGAAAAGGTTTTTCCATCAGGGCAACGAACCTATTCACATTTCTTTAATCGCATTGAGCAAAACTCACAAAATGCAACCAGAATTGATTGACCAGCCACCTTATTAACAATATCTGACCCCCTGTGACTTTTTCGTGTTTCTCAACTGTTATTTATCGCATTCGAAAAGGTTTTTCCATCAGGGCAACGAACCTTTTCACATTTCTTTAATCGCATTGAGCAAAACTCACGATACGCAACTAGAATTGAGTGACCGTCCACCTTATTAACAATATCTGACCCCCTGTGACTTTTTCGTGTTTCTTAACTGTTATTTATCGCATTCGAAAAAGTTTTTCCATCGGGGCAACGAACCTTTTCACATTTCTTTAATCGCATTGAGCAAAACTCACGATACGCAACTAGAATTGAGTGACCGTCCACCTTATTAACAATATCTGACCCCCTGTGACTTTTTCGTGTTTCTTATTTGTTATTTATCGCATTCGAAAAGGTTTTTCCATCAGGGCAACGAACCTTTTCACATTTCTTTAATCGCATTGAGCAAAACTCACAAAATGCAACCAGAATTGATTGACCAGCCACCTTATTAACAATATCTGACCTCCAGTGATTTTTTCCTGTTTCCTAACCTCAAAGTCTCACTTGCGGCAGGAAAATTTTCATCAGACATGTATGTTGTGCCTCATGTTAACGCGTATTTTAAGGAAAAAGATGATTTGTATGTATCTGATACACAGTATCGGAAACACGTGGAAAATTGGTGAAAAACATGAAAAATTATAGCACCATGGACTTGTGTTCAGACAGATATCTGTGTTATCAACGTAGCCCAAGAATTTTAGCTGAAAAACTACTGCAAGGTGAAAAAAACATCGTCGACGTAAATTTTTTTCCTCCAGGTTATCTGGTTGAAGACAACCAATCAGTACAACATTTACTGAATACAGATGCGATTGACTTACTGCCGAAGAATTTGGAATTGATTTTGAAGGATTAAATGAAAAGAAAAGACGGTACAGAGTTGGAGAAACCACGTATAACCCAACAAATAATGTATATCAAACAGATCAAAGGAAACAAAATTCGAAAGCATTAAGTTCCGTAGAAATAACAAAATTGATCAATTTCTGGAATGAAAATATCCCCGAAGGGCTGCAAAGGAAGCTAGGGAAGATGCTGTTTGCTTGACTGCCTTTTTTGTATTCAATCTTTACCAAATCGAGTTGATTATGATCCTGCATCCATCAAGACTTGCCAAAGTGGAAAGGAAGGAAAAAAATTTACTAATCCCTCCAATAGATCGACCGCGGTTAATCGATTGACCAAAAGAGGTACTGGAAATAAATCTTCATCAATTATGGAAACTTACACGTCTGGATACTCGCTTAACTTTCCCAATTGTTTTTTTGTTAATTGCATATTTAAATAAATTATCTTTGCTCTGTACTTTTTCTATAATTAGCAAAAAATTTCTCAACAGCATTTTCAAACTTGTTGTTTATAACCAATTCTTGGGAAATCGGCCGGCTGGTCTGCTCTAATTTTATTTACCAACTTTTGCCCTTTAGCTCATCATCGTATCTTATTTTAAAGATTCTCTTCTTTTCCAATCTCTTAGGCTCACTCCTTCAATAGTTTTCAACGTTTTCATCTCTGCTGTCTTCATCATCTTCATCGTTTTTGTCGTGTCTTCTCAAGTTTCCATTTTATCGACTTGGACTCTTCAATATCGTCGTATCGTATCTTCTTTCAAAGATTCTCTTCTTTTCCAATCTCTTAGGCTCACTCCTTCAATAGTTTTCAACGTTTTCATCTCTGCTGTCTTCATCATCTTCATCGTTTTTGTCGTGTCTTCTCAAGTTTCCATTTTATCGACTTGGACTCTTCAATATCGTCGTATCGTATCTTCTTTCAAAGATTCTCTTCTTTTCCAATCTCTTAGGCTCACTCCTTCAATAGTTTTCAACGTTTTCATCTCTGCTGTCTTCATCATCTTCATCGTTTTTGTCGTGTCTTCTCAAGTTTCCATTTTATCGACTTGGACTCTTCAATATCGTCGTATCGTATCTTCTTTCAAAGATTCTCTTCTTTTCCAATCTCTTAGGCTCACTCCTTCAATAGTTTTCAACGTTTTCATCTCTGCTGTCTTCATCATCTTCATCGTTTTTGTCGTGTCTTCTCAAGTTTCCATTTTATCGACTTGGACTCTTCAATATCGTCGTATCGTATCTTCTTTCAAAGATTCTCTTCTTTTCCAATCTCTTAGGCTCACTCCTTCAATAGTTTTCAACGTTTTCATCTCTGCTGTCTTCATCATCTTCATCGTTTTTGTCGTGTCTTCTCAAGTTTCCATTTTATCGACTTGGACTCTTCAATATCGTCGTATCGTATCTTCTTTCAAAGATTCTCTTCTTTTCCAATCTCTTAGGCTCACTCCTTCAATAGTTTTCAACGTATTCATCTCTGCTGTCTTCATCATCTTCATCGTTTTTGTCGTGTCTTCTCAAGTTTCCATTTTATCGACTTGGACTCTTCAATATCGTCGTATCGTATCTTCTTTCAAAGATTCTCTTCTTTTCCAATCTCTTAGGCTCACTCCTTCAATAGTTTTCAACGTATTCATCTCTGCTGTCTTCATCATCTTCATCGTTTTTGTCGTGTCTTCTCAAGTTTCCATTTTATCGACTTGGACTCTTCAATATCGTCGTATCGTATCTTCTTTCAAAGATTCTCTTCTTTTCCAATCTCTTAGGCTCAATCCTTCAATAGTTTTCAACGTATTCATCTCTGCTGTCTTCATCATCTTCATCGTTTTTGTCGTGTCTTCTCAAGTTTCCATTTTATCGACTTGGACTCTTCAATATCGTCGTATCGTATCTTCTTTCAAAGATTCTCTTCTTTTCCAATCACTTAGGCTCAATCCTTCAATAGTTTTCAACGTTTTCATCTCTTCTGTCTTCATCATCTTCATCGTTTTTGTCGTGTTTTGTCAAGTTTCCATTTTATCGACTTGGACTCTTCAATATCGTCGTATCGTATCTTCTTTCAAAGATTCTCTTCTTTTCCAATCTCTTAGGCTCACTCCTTCAATAGTTTTCAACGTTTTCATCTCTTCTGTCTTCATCATCTTCATCGTTTTTGTCGTGTCTTCTCAAGTTTCCATTTTATCGACTTGGACTCTTCAATATCTTCGTATCGTATCTTATTTCAAAGATTCTCTTCTTTTCCAATCTCTTAGGCTCCCTCCTTCAATAGTTTTCAACGTTTTCATCTCTTCTGTCTTCATCATCTTCATCGTTTTTGTCGTGTCTTCTCAAGTTTCCATTTTATCGACTTGGACTCTTCAATATCGTCGTATCGTATCTTCTTTCAAAGATTCTCTTCTTTTCCAATCTCTTAGGCTCAATCCTTCAATAGTTTTCAACGTATTCATCTCTGCTGTCTTCATCATCTTCATCGTTTTTGTCGTGTCTTCTCAAGTTTCCATTTTATCGACTTGGACTCTTCAATATCGTCGTATCGTATCTTCTTTCAAAGATTCTCTTCTTTTCCAATCACTTAGGCTCAATCCTTCAATAGTTTTCAACGTTTTCATCTCTTCTGTCTTCATCATCTTCATCGTTTTTGTCGTGTTTTGTCAAGTTTCCATTTTATCGACTTGGACTCTTCAATATCGTCGTATCGTATCTTCTTTCAAAGATTCTCTTCTTTTCCAATCTCTTAGGCTCACTCCTTCAATAGTTTTCAACGTTTTCATCTCTTCTGTCTTCATCATCTTCATCGTTTTTGTCGTGTCTTCTCAAGTTTCCATTTTATCGACTTGGACTCTTCAATATCTTCGTATCGTATCTTATTTCAAAGATTCTCTTCTTTTCCAATCTCTTAGGCTCCCTCCTTCAATAGTTTTCAACGTTTTCATCTCTTCTGTCTTCATCATCTTCATCGTTTTTGTCGTGTCTTCTCAAGTTTCCATTTTATCGACTTGGACTCTTCAATATCTTCGTATCGTATCTTATTTCAAAGATTCTCTTCTTTTCCAATCTCTTAGGCTCCCTCCTTCAATAGTTTTCAACGTTTTCATCTCTTCTGTCTTCATCATCTTCATCGTTTTTGTCGTGTCTTCTCAAGTTTCCATTTTATCGACTTGGACTCTTCAATATCTTCGTATCGTATCTTATTTCAAAGATTCTCTTCTTTTCCAATCTCTTAGGCTCCCTCCTTCAATAGTTTTCAACGTTTTCATCTCTTCTGTCTTCATCATCTTCATCGTTTTTGTCGTGTCTTCTCAAGTTTCCATTTTATCGACTTGGACTCTTCAATATCGTCGTATCGTATCTTCTTTCAAAGATTCTCTTCTTTTCCAATCTCTTAGGCTCAATCCTTCAATAGTTTTCAACGTATTCATCTCTGCTGTCTTCATCATCTTCATCGTTTTTGTCGTGTCTTCTCAAGTTTCCATTTTATCGACTTGGACTCTTCAATATCGTCGTATCGTATCTTCTTTCAAAGATTCTCTTCTTTTCCAATCACTTAGGCTCAATCCTTCAATAGTTTTCAACGTTTTCATCTCTTCTGTCTTCATCATCTTCATCGTTTTTGTCGTGTTTTGTCAAGTTTCCATTTTATCGACTTGGACTCTTCAATATCGTCGTATCGTATCTTCTTTCAAAGATTCTCTTCTTTTCCAATCTCTTAGGCTCACTCCTTCAATAGTTTTCAACGTTTTCATCTCTTCTGTCTTCATCATCTTCATCGTTTTTGTCGTGTCTTCTCAAGTTTCCATTTTATCGACTTGGACTCTTCAATATCTTCGTATCGTATCTTATTTCAAAGATTCTCTTCTTTTCCAATCTCTTAGGCTCCCTCCTTCAATAGTTTTCAACGTTTTCATCTCTTCTGTCTTCATCATCTTCATCGTTTTTGTCGTGTCTTCTCAAGTTTCCATTTTATCGACTTGGACTCTTCAATATCGTCGTATCGTATCTTCTTTCAAAGATTCTCTTCTTTTCCAATCTCTTAGGCTCAATCCTTCAATAGTTTTCAACGTATTCATCTCTGCTGTCTTCATCATCTTCATCGTTTTTGTCGTGTCTTCTCAAGTTTCCATTTTATCGACTTGGACTCTTCAATATCGTCGTATCGTATCTTCTTTCAAAGATTCTCTTCTTTTCCAATCACTTAGGCTCAATCCTTCAATAGTTTTCAACGTTTTCATCTCTTCTGTCTTCATCATCTTCATCGTTTTTGTCGTGTTTTGTCAAGTTTCCATTTTATCGACTTGGACTCTTCAATATCGTCGTATCGTATCTTCTTTCAAAGATTCTCTTCTTTTCCAATCTCTTAGGCTCACTCCTTCAATAGTTTTCAACGTTTTCATCTCTTCTGTCTTCATCATCTTCATCGTTTTTGTCGTGTCTTCTCAAGTTTCCATTTTATCGACTTGGACTCTTCAATATCTTCGTATCGTATCTTATTTCAAAGATTCTCTTCTTTTCCAATCTCTTAGGCTCCCTCCTTCAATAGTTTTCAACGTTTTCATCTCTTCTGTCTTCATCATCTTCATCGTTTTTGTCGTGTCTTCTCAAGTTTCCATTTTATCGACTTGGACTCTTCAATATCGTCGTATCGTATCTTCTTTCAAAGATTCTCTTCTTTTCCAATCTCTTAGGCTCAATCCTTCAATAGTTTTCAACGTTTTCATCTCTGCTGTCTTCATCATCTTCATCGTTTTTGTCGTGTCTTCTCAAGTTTCCATTTTATCGACTTGGACTCTTCAATATCGTCGTATCGTATCTTCTTTCAAAGATTCTCTTCTTTTCCAATCTCTTAGGCTCACTCCTTCAATAGTTTTCAACGTATTCATCTCTGCTGTCTTCATCATCTTCATCGTTTTTGTCGTGTCTTCTCAAGTTTCCATTTTATCGACTTGGACTCTTCAACATCGTCGTATCGCGTATCTTCTTTCAAATCTTTGCTTCGTTTCGATCTCCTAGGATAATTTACTTTGAGTTCGTACTTCTTGCTGGTGAATGGAGCTAGTTTTGATGTGTGTTTAGTTGCTTTTATCGGAACCTATTCAAACTCTATCAAATGCTTTCCTGAGATCGACAAAACAATAGACAAAAAACAGCAAACGATCAAGGGTAGAAATGAGACCGTGTCAATCGCTGTAAATGAAACGAAAGTGTTTTAAAAAAATGTTACGCTTACTTTTCACATCGAATCCTTAAACATCCAACGTTCCGCACAACCAAAAACGAAAACATCGAACATTCGCGCATCAACGAAATTCACATAATAATATTTAAACGCGTTTAAACAAAATAAAAAACGTTCGATCGCAATAAGCGGTTACCAAACGAACCGTTCAGTTCAATGTTGAAAAGAGAAATCACATCACATTGTCGAAGTGAAAACCGAAAAGTTTCTCTTTTTTCTCGATTGGGAAAAGTCGACGTTTCGTATACTAGCGAGATATCGCTCGCGAAACGAGGTTATTCTGCAGCTGCGGTCCCGGGAACGACTATCAGGAAGGGGCGGACGCACGGAGGCGGTATTTGTAGATTCACGCCCATTTTCCTGCTTCGTTTGCAGGAATCGCGGCAATTTTGTGCGTGTGAAGGGGAGTGGGTTGCCGACGCTGCAGCACTGGCGCCGGGGAAATTGTTGAAGGAAACGATGATATCCTTAGGATTGATATTGCTTTAAGTAGAATCATTTAAATGGGCCGAATATTTTTCTCCCGATATGGAAATTTTTAATAAACCGCGCCAAAAAAGTATCTCATCATCTATAAAAATTCTGTAGCTTCAATTCCTTTTCTGATTTTCGTATCTCAAACCCATTAGTCTCAGCTTCATAATGAGTAGTCTATGTTGTTATTACGTTATATTTTTGGTTACGAAAAACGGAATCTCCACCGCTAGTTTCAATAAAAACCAATTCGGTTTTTGCTTCCATTGAAATGCTCGTCGAAACCATCCAGTAACCTCCTCCAAAATCCACGTTTTCTTTTACGCAGCACCGCGAGTATCTTTCCCCAGGTCTTCTGTAGATTCGTCCCCTTCTATCCTTACCATGCAGGCATAATCTGCTTTGGTCTGAGCCCCGATATTCCTCAGTCCAATTAACGCGTTCTTCGACAAATCCTAGACGTATTGCTCGGTGGACAGGCGTTATTTTGGGACCAATGGTTGGTCTTCTTGGCTGTCCGTCCACTCACAGCCATTCCTCGCGTTTCTTTTGAAATCTTGTTGAACTTGAACACCAATGAGAGATTTGGCAGCGAGGTGCTGATAATGAATCAATCATCTCTCTCGGTTGTGGACTTTTTTCTTCCGGAACCTCGTCTTCTATGAAAGTTACCAGCACAATCTGGTTTGGTCTGAAAATAGAACTGAGCCCCATCACAATCACTCCTCTCCTTTCTCTGAGGTCTTGTTCGACGTGAAAACCAACGAGGGCACGATTTCTCGGCGATGTGATGGCTTTTAATCGATTGGACGTGCACTTTTTTCTTCCGGAACATCGTTTTACCAGTCTCTTGATAACGAAGGTAAAATCTGGAAAGAGCAGACCGACTCGTGTTCAACGTTTTGGTCACTTTAGTCTTGTCGCAATAGTTTGGTCGCTTGAGCAAGTTTGTCACTTGTTTTGTCCAGTTTCAACTAGAATTCTTGATTGTTGTTAACTCAGATGTGTTGTTGGACTGTGAGAGCAAGCTCAGATTTTTTGCCAGTGATTTACGATTGTAGGTTTGTCGTCTGAGTCGATTTTTTCCCTTGCGAAGTTGATGAAAACCTAACCGAATCTGTAGGCAGCAACATATCAATATCAATATCGATCTTGATAACAATCTGGTAGCAATCTGATTGAATTTAATGCAGCAAAGATCCAGGCAACCATTTGGTCCCGTCTGGATGGAAAATTCGCTTGTTGGGATAATCTTTAAAACCGAAAACGTATATACCCCGCAACAGCTTCTAATTCTCTACCCTAGACCCAGATTCCTCCAACTGACTTCAGCTAATTGGTTCCGTTTTCAATACAGTAACATCTTTATGATCTATATCAAGTCGTCTAAGTATTTAAACGATTTTATGGTGTTGCACTCTATCAAAGCAGTTCTGAACCAGTACTTGGAGTGCAACTAGTGCCTCTTTCGTACCGAGACCTCTTCTAAATCCGAATTGAGACAAACCAATCGCGTTTTATCCGTTATTAATCCGTGGTCTTTACATCTTGTTGCGTTGATCTTTTTTGGCAGTGGGATAGAAGAATATGAAAGTCATTTGGTTGGGAAGAAGTTTCCTGTGTTGTAAATTAGGTTAAAAAGCCTTCGAAGCCTCTTTGTCTAATAATTTGAGCACTAGATCTGGCCCAACAGGTTAATCTCTTCTGGTGGAATCGATGGTCCAAACATATAATCTTCCAAGTTATTTTCTAAACGAGGTCATTCATCAGCAAATATGTTGCGAATATATTGACCTCTGTTGACCTTTTTCTGTTCCCTTAGCCCTTGTTTATTCTGTTTCCATAGTTAAGACCCAGTATTACTTTTAATATACTGAAAATTGAGTTATAACTACTTTTTATTCGTTGTGATCTTTTGGATGCGCAGTTTTTTGTTCAAATATTTCGATTATTCCTTTTTTCACGTTTAGTGGCTCGGTGGTAACTTCTATTTTGACTCTAACATCCGTTTTTTACTAAATTAATTTGTTATCGACCTCTAATTCAATAAAACCTCGGTGTGTATTCTGAATCGTCCTCTATCTGTCTACATTATACTACAAATATAAGTAAATTTAGTAAAATTTGTCCACCTACCAACTGCACCTACTCCGAGTACAAAATTAGTTAAGGGCTCAATATTTTACAACGCAAAAAAATGCACAATCATTTACCAATTGGAATCACCCCAGATAACTTTTTTCTGTTCCCTTAGCCCTTGTTTATTCTGTTTCCATAGTTAAGACCCAGTATTACTTTTAATATACTGAAAATTGAGTTATAACTACTTTTTATTCGTTGTGATCTTTTGGATGCGCAGTTTTTTGTTCAAATATTTCGATTATTCCTTTTTTCACGTTTAGTGGCTCGGTGGTAACTTCTATTTTGACTCTAACATCCGTTTTTTACTAAATTAATTTGTTATCGACCTCTAATTCAATAAAACCTCGGTGTGTATTCTGAATCGTCCTCTATCTGTCTACATTATACTACAAATATAAGTAAATTTAGTAAAATTTGTCCACCTACCAACTGCACCTACTCCGAGTACAAAATTAGTTAAGGGCTCAATATTTTACAACGCAAAAAAATGCACAATCATTTGCCAATTGGATTCAAATCGGTATCATCTTTTCCCGCCGGTATTCAAGAGTCTCTGAAGACGATAACTTGGTAATCAGATAGTGGAATTGTGAGTTTTGGTGTATAATAGGGTAAACAAAAAAATGTGTGTCGATTATCGGCATTTTTTATCTTAGTTTCCCGTACTATAACGGTAAATACACGTTAAATAGTACGAATTAATTCATTTTAAAAATTTTGTCACCATATTAGTTCCGAGACGTAAATTCCAAAAATTTGGAACAGTATAACAAATAACCTACACAATTTAAAAAAACGTACATAATATCTAATACTACAAACAATTTTTAAATCTAATTATTTATCCAAATCCCTAAAAAAAATCAGACGAAATACTATAGTTTATATAGAAAGGGAGAAAACAAAGTTTCGGATTCGCACCCTATTTAGACATCCTTTGTCGTCTCCTTAGTGCATTAGCGTATTAAAATGGGGAACAACCCTATCTGTCATTTAGTAATCTTGGTAAATCGGACGTGCATTAAACATAACGTTAATAGACGTGTATCGCCGTAGTTAGCATACGATGTTACCATCGATTTTGGTTTCGGTATGTTTATCCTCCTTCCCCCTTGTTTCTAATGTGTACTTTGTGTTTAATGAATTTGTCTTTCGAGGTTACGTTTTTCTTTCGGTAAAAATTGATTTAATAGGGTTTTAGTTCTAATAAGTAAAACTACAATCTACCTGATTGAAATTAAAAATTACTAAAAATATAGTTCAATTAATCTAATAATTCCTTTGTAGTCACACAATTTGATTCAAAAAATAAATAACAGTTATACAGACATCGAGGTATCTTAACCTTACTTTCGATCGTACACTGCCTTTCATAGCATTGCAACAGGTCATTTACACTAAACTTCAAGTACACTTTAACGATCAATACACTTCAATTTTTTTTCAATTCTATTTTTATAATAAATAAGAATGTTACAATGACAATTTGTACCTATTATTAACGTTATTTTTCCACATTTAACATCAGCATAAATCCTTGATAAAAAAATCAATGTTGTATCACCCCTTAAATATATAGAATCAGTCAAACACTTGTGTAATTCAAGTTGCATACATCAGAATCGATTCGTATCATATCTCGAAATACTCGATAACAATTTTGTTAATGAAAATATATAATGATCGCACTTAGCGGACGTAACTGTAACTATCGGTAATTAACAACCGTTCGCTGTCAAGACTTCTTTGTGTTCTGTGTCTTGTTAATTTATGATAGATATATTTTCAAAACCAAGTTTATTCTGTTTGCTTTTATTGAGATTAACGAGTGTTATATTAAGCGGTACAGGTAGAAGTACTTCGTCTAGCTCCTTTTATTAAAAATATATATTTCACGATTATTGATATACTATTAGATTTAACTATGAAATTGTAAAATCGAATTAGAATCGATTGTTTTTCGATTAAATCTGACACTGTCCAAGCAAAGAGCAACGTCAAAAGTTGGTGGATATGGAAAATTAATAAAAAAAAACTTTAATTTCTGATTGCGATCAATCGGAATTAAAGTCATTTAGTTTTAATCAACGACTGTGACTTGGTCATGCTAACGTGAGGTAAGGAAATCTTTAAATATTAGATAAATTCGATATATTTTCCTATTGACCCAACTAGTGGGCGGATCTGGCAATTGTAAGATTATTTAAATGAAATTTTCAAAATTTCTCGTTTAAATATTTTAATTATATTAATATGTACTTAAATTTTTCCATTTAAATTTCCGAATACATTCAAACTTTTTGTTAAAAGTATATTTTAATATTTAAAAATCATATATTCTAATTTCAGATTAACACTACCAAGATGATTGGTGGGTTATTTGTATATAATCACAAAGGTGAGGTACTCATTTCTAGAGTATACCGAGATGATATTGGGAGAAATGCAGTTGATGCTTTTAGAGTTAACGTAATTCATGCCAGACAGCAAGTTAGATCGCCTGTCACCAATATTGCCAGAACCTCATTTTTTCATATAAAAGTAAGTATATATGAATCATTTTATAAATTTCATTGATATGTATGTTATTATTAGAGAGCAAATATATGGATAGCTGCTGTAACCAAACAAAATGTTAATGCCGCCATGGTATTTGAATTCCTATTGAAAATAATCGAAGTTATGCAATCTTATTTTGGAAAAATTTCTGAAGAAAACATTAAGAACAACTTTGTTTTAATCTATGAATTATTAGATGGTGAGTTTTGATATAATTAAAAAATATATCATTAAATTTCATTTAATAACATATTTATTATAGAAATACTAGATTTTGGTTATCCCCAAAATACCGATACGGGTGTACTGAAAACATTCATCACTCAACAAGGTATAAAATCTGCGACAAAAGAAGAACAAGCACAAATTACATCGCAAGTTACAGGACAGATTGGATGGAGAAGGGAAGGCATCAAATATCGTAGAAACGAATTATTTTTGGACGTTTTGGAATATGTTAATTTATTAATGTCTCCTCAAGGTAATAATTCAAACAATTTTCAAGTAATTTATTTTATTAATTTGTTTTTTTTTCAGGACAAGTTCTATCTGCTCATGTAGCAGGTAAAGTGGTAATGAAATCTTATCTTTCTGGTATGCCTGAATGTAAATTTGGTATAAACGATAAGATTGTTATGGAAGCCAAAGGGAAAGGTAGTTTGGGTAAGTTTGTGAAACAATTAATCATGAAATGTCACATTTAAGTTGGTTAGAAGAGAAAATCGTGAGTTTCTGGAGAGTCTGAATGATACATAATCACTTCAATAACTATTTCAATTCCAAAACTTCCCCTAATCCATCCACAAGATTGCTTAAGACCAATGATTAGTACTCTTCGAATTAATAAATCCTTTGTATATCAAGAAAGGATTGAGTTATGAAGTTTCCTAAATCAATTCCTCAACTTGAAGTGAAGTTCTTACATTACAGATGATTAAATCCTGTTTGCCACCAGTACTAAATCACTTGGTGCATATTATGGAAGTTTGTATAGAACTTAAAGTAAATAATTGATTTGTAGTGATTTTTTATGTTGAATTAATCTACTTACTGTGCAATAGTCAGGATTCCTTAGTGGGCATAGCCCAGAAACTACAATTTTGAATATTTCTAACAACATAATACTGAATAAGAAGAAGGCTGTCATATTCGCCTCCTTGGATTATTCCAAAGCATTTGATGTGCTAGATCATGATCTTGCAAAGCTCTACTATCTACTACTTAAAGGTCATATTCAAGGAATTTGATGTTTTGGATCATGATATTGTTTTTGTAAAGCTGCAGTATAAACTTGAAGGTCATATCCAAGGCTTTTGGTGTGTTGGATCATAATTTCCTTTGTACAAAGCTGTGATATTCACTTAAAGGTCATACCCAAGGTATTTATAGTGTTGGGTCATGATCTTGTTAGTTCAACGTAATGTCCAAGGCATTTGGTGTATTTTTTTTAATTTACCAAAATCGATAATTAAACAAGACCTTGTTAGGTATACTGTATGTAACTTATTTATTGCCAAAAATACCAAATTTGAGATTATTATTTTTCAAATTTCAATTCTGTTTCATCTGGATCAAATTTTCAAGGAACTACTACAGATTCGGACCCTGCTCGTTCTGGAAAACCAGTTGTTGTAATAGACGATTGCCAATTTCATCAGTGCGTTAAATTGAGCAAATTTGAAACAGAACATTCCATTAGTTTTATACCACCCGATGGAGAATTTGAACTCATGAGGTAAATTACAAATAATTCGATCCGAAAATGGAACTTGGAAATATAAACATGTTTTTATTTCAGATATAGAACAACCAAAGACATATCTCTTCCATTCCGTGTTATCCCATTGGTGCGTGAAGTCGGTAGAACTAAAATGGAAGTTAAAGTGGTACTAAAGAGCAACTTCAAACCATCGTTACTAGGTCAAAAGATTGAAGTTAAAATTCCAACCCCTTTGAATACATCCGGGGTCCAACTAATCTGTTTAAAAGGAAAGGCTAAGTATAAAGCTTCAGAAAACGCTATAGTATGGAAGTAAGTGATTTTTTTCGTAAATTTGTTCAGTGGTAATTAAAAATAATATTTGTAGGATTAAACGTATGGCTGGTATGAAGGAAACTCAATTGTCCGCTGAAATAGAACTACTGGAAACTGATACTAAGAAAAAATGGACTCGTCCGCCGATTTCCATGAACTTCGAAGTCCCTTTCGCTCCTTCCGGTTTCAAAGTTCGATATCTGAAAGTATTTGAACCTAAACTGAATTATTCTGATCATGATGTTATTAAATGGGTTAGGTACATTGGAAGGAGTGGATTATATGAGACCAGATGTTGAATTTCCTTTTTGTTTTTTAACAAAACTACAACAAAATATCCTGTTCCAAACTTTATCTGTTTCAAAACCTTTTATCTTATCGATTAGAGTAAGTTATTAAAATCCATGACATTTTCAAATCAAACTATCTGCCAATTATTCCTTTGTTGTTAGAGAAAGTGTCTTAAACATCTTTAGAGGAATTAAAAGAAAATTTTCATTTTTTCTTATAAAATTTATATAATAATTATCACAGGGGCAGATAGACTTTAGGTAGATTTCAAAATTTGAGGGCTATTTTGAAACTGCCAGTTCAGATACGTGCCAGATATTGTTTTTCCAAGATGAAACTTGACCGGAATAATTTCTTTTCCTTTTTCATGTAGACCCAATATTCCCCCAAGTAATTTTCCATACAGCAAAAGGTAGTTCCTTGCTTGTCGTCATTATTAAAGGGTTCCTTAAAATAATAAGTAGATTCCTCCTTGATTAATCCTGCCAAGTTGTATTTAATGCAGTTTTCCTATGATCAAAATTAGTATTTGTTTCCTTTAGAATAAAGGTAGTTCCTTGCTAAAAATTATATTTTGGCTTATTAGATAGCTTGGGCGCATTATCAATCCCCCCCGAATAGAATTTGGTGTTTTTTCCTTACATTAACGGTAGTTCTTGCTTAAAAGCTTCATCAATCTTACCGAGCTGTATTTAGTGCTGTGTTCCTTGCATTAAACGGTTATTCCTTGCTTAGAAGCATTTTAATTCGCATTGATTTGCATCTAGTGCAGTTTTCCGAACTTAGACTCGTTTTGAATCTCACCGAGTTGTATTTAGTGCAATTTTTCTTGTATTAAAAGGTTGCTTCTTTCTTATAAACATTATCAGTTTCGTTGTGTGAGATATAATCACTTGGCATTCAAAGGACAACCATGATAACCAAGAATTATCCTTAAAAAAGTCTAAAAAATCCTAATTTCGTTAAAAAAATGCCATAATAAGATGCTGAGATGGAAGACGGTGGACAACATGAGGTTTATAGTGTGTTCATCACTTTTCTAGTTCTAATAGTTACAAAATAAATTTTCGCTGCAAATAAATCGATTAGTTTTTGTTTTAAATAAATTCTCTTTTTATTCGTTATTTTGGTTACAATTTTATTATTTTCCTTCGCCATTCATCATCGTCGTATGTTCTATTTACATGCTCCTTCTCAGTAGGACATTTCGGTTATTTCTTTTTTGATTATTTTTGACTTTTTTGTCCAGATTTCGTGATAGGAAATGAAATTATTGGAAAATAGACATATTTGTAGTTGTTTCTCATATTTACCGGTCAAATTTTCTAAACTACGCCCTCTAGTATACTCAAAAATTACAAAAAAATATACAGTATGTAGTAAACTTGTAGGAATAAAAAAATTAGGTGTCTATGATAAAATTTAGTGAGTGTCTCACTCTGTTTTAATTTTAATCGTGCTTATTTCAATTTTAAATCAATTTAAATAGTAATTATGGAATTGTATTGTTGAAATTATTTAATAGTAAGCAGTCATCTTTATAGATAAAATATTATTTTAAATATGATTTTCGAATGTATATGTAATACTATATTAAGCAAAATAAACGTTAATCAACAGATAATCATTTCATTTCGGTATTTAAAAAAAAACT